>NC_067399.1:357040016-357340016 GCF_016432865.1 Antechinus flavipes | reverse complement strand
AACTGCTGGAAAATTGGAAAACAGTTTGACAAAAATTAGACTTAGACAAAAACCTTGCACCACATTCCACAATATATTTTAAATGAACGTGTGACCTTAATACTAAAAATCTTCTTATTAAAAAATAAGAAAAGGGGCAGTTAGTTGGTGTAGTGGTAAAGCACCAGCCCTGAAGTTACAAATGAAGTTTTTTTTTTTTTTAATAACTTTTTATTGACAGAATCCATGCCAGGGTAATTTTTTACATCATTATCCCTTGCACTCACTTCTGTTCCGATTTTTCCCCTCCCTCCCTCCACCCCCTCCCCCAGATGGCAAGCAGTCCTTTACATGTTGAATAGGTTGCAGTATATCCTAGATACAATATATGTGTGCAGAACCAAACAGTTCTCTTGTTGCACAGGGAGAATTGGATTCAGAAGGTATAAATAACCTGAGAAAAAAAAAACAGAAATGCAAACGGTTTTTATTCATTTCCCAGTGTTCTTTCTTTGGGTGTAGCTGCTTCTGTCTATCCTTGATCAATTGAAACTGAATAAGATCTCTTTATTGAAGAGATCCACTTCCATCAGAATACATCCTCAAATAGTATCATTTTTGAGGTATATAATGATCTCCTGGTTCTGCTCATTTCACTCAGCATCAGTTCATGTAAGTCTCGCCAGTCCTCTCTGTATTCATCCTGCTGGTCATTCCTTACAGAACAATAATATTCCATAACATTCATATACCACAATTTATTCAACCATTCTCCAATTGATGGGCATCCATTCATTTTCCAGCTTCTAGTCACTACAAACAAGGCTGCCACAAACATTTTGGCACATACAGTTCCCTTTCCCTTCTTTAGTATCTCTTTGGGTATAAGCCCAGTAGAAACACTGCTGGATCAAAGGGTGTACACAGTTTGATAACTTTTTGAGCATAGTTCCAAATTGCTCTCCAGAATGGCTGGATGTGTTCACAATTCCACCAATAATGTATCAGTGTCCCTGTTTTCCCACATCCCCTCCAACATTCCGCATTGTCTTTCCCTGTCACTCTAGCCAATCTGACAGGTGTGTAGTGGTATCTCAGAGTTGTCTTAATTTGCATTTCTCTGATTAATAATGATTTGGAGCATATTTTCATATGTCTATAAATAGTTTCAATTTCTTCGTCTGAGAATTGTCTGTTCATATCCTTTGACCATTTATCATTTGGAAAATGGTTTGATTTCTTATAAATTAGAGTCAATTCTCTATATATTTTGGAAATGAGGCCTTTATCAGAACCTTTGATTGTAAAAATGTTTTCCCAGTTTATTGTTTCCCTTCTAATCTTGTCTGCATTTGTTTTGTTTGTACAAAACCTTTTCAATTTGATATAATCAAAATTTTCTATTTTGTGGTCAATAGTGATCTCTAGTTCTTCTTTGGTCATAATTTCCTCCCTCTTCCACAGGTCTGCGAGGTAAACTATCCTATGCTCTTCCAATTTATTTATAATCTCATTCTTAAAGGAACCTTCCTGAGCAATTTTATCATTTTAGCATTTCCCTTGAATGATGGAAGACTGGTTTAAGAAAAACAGTTATACCTGAATTCCAAACACAGAAGAAATCAAATTTCAGTTCCATCACACATAGCAAGTTTCACTTACACTTTGACACAGGACACAATTTTTTTTCATGTTACAACACCAATTGGTTATTTAAAAAAAAGAATTAATAAAAACATTAATAGATATTTATTGATCACCTACAGGGGCTTTTCTAGAAGTATTTGTTCTTTTTTTTTCTAGTTTAACTATATCCTGATATAAAAACAAATTAAGAAATTAGGGGAAAAATTATATTCTAGAGGTGAATACATGCATAAAGGGAATATATAATTATTACTTAAAACTGAGAACAAAAACCTGGTCATTGTTAGCATGAATATATTATATTAGATTAAATTAAGCTAAATCAAAGATATAACAATAGTTCTTACAACTCCATATGCAATTTCACAATTTATAAAATCTGTGGCCAGACAAAAAATCATATAAATATAAAACATGCTATAACCATTTATGGGGAAGTTCTTAGTTCTTCTTGAAAGATAACTGAGTCAAAGTAGCCCAGAATTGTTTAATAATTTTAGTCATGTCCAACTCTTTGTGACCCCATTTGGCTTACCATTTTCTTCTCTAGCTCATTGTACCGAGGAGTAAACTAAGATAAACAGGGTTAGTGATTTGCCCAGGCTCAAACAGCTAGTAAACTTTCAAGCCAGATTAGAACTCAGCAAGAGAAGTCATTTTGGCTTCAGACCTGGAACTCAATCCATTGCTCTACCTAGGTTTCAGATCTCAGGGTAGTATTGACAAAACAAACAAACAAACAAACCTTTTGTTTTCATATTGTTTACACAAAGCTGATAAGATTTCAAAAATCTGAGTTGGTCTGATTTCATCTGTGAGACACAATGGGATTTCCAAAGAAGCAAACACACCAATAAAAACAACAACAAAATCTTTAATCAGAAGAGCACTCTGCCCTCCAGATTTTAAAATCATTTACATTTTTAAAAAAATCATTACATTTTAGGTATCATTATCTCATAATTCACAGTATTTATTGGTATAAAGTTTCCTCAAAGCATAATGGAAAAAATCATGCATAAAAACACAGTATCTGGTCAACTAGGTGATGCAGTAGCTATAGAGTGCTTTGGTTGGAGTCAGGAAGACCTGAGTTCAAATGTCTTCAGACACTTACTAGTTATATAACCTTTGGCAAATCACTTGTTTTACCTCAGTTTTTTCATCTGAAAAATGGGAATAATAAGAGCACTGACCTCCTAAGGTTGTTGTGATAATCAAATGAAATAATTGGTAAGTGCTCAGCACAATACCTGGAACATAGCAAAACATTATAGAGTTGCTATTATTATTATGATTATCTCTGTCCCAAAGCTCATTGTTATGGGACTCTATCCTTGTTGCTCTCTCATAAATGCCCAGCTCTATGTGAGAGGTACTGTAGAATTGGGGAGAGGTGAGAAATCTCCTGTCTTTGTTAATTCCTTTGGAATTCTCTTTGGTATTCATTAATATTCAAATCTTCTTCTGGATTCTTCAAGTGTAATGCTGCCTCAGTCACTTCTGGCTTCCAGTTTTGAGAGAGAGGAAAGAACTCTCCATCCCATCTTCACCCCCAGAAATTTAATCACCAAAACAAAGTCCATTCTAATTCTGATTAAGTGTATCTGCTTTTAATTTACTTAGACAATTTAGTTATGTTAAATCATTCACAGGGGTAAAGTAAAATTTTCTCTGGGAATCACATTTTGTATTTACATTGTGATTTAAACAAGCCTCTCTTTCCAGGAAGGAAAGAAGAAATAATTTTAAGAACCAGACAGATAACACTGCTTTTTTCTCCTTTCTTTTTTTTTTTTTTTTTTTTTTTTTGTTTTTTTGTTTCATTCTGGAGACTTCTCCAGGGAATAAAAAAGGATGACAAAGGGATATTTTGTATAACAAAAGGTCTTTTTACCCCCAAACCTAACATTTTCATATTTCAGTATTTTCAAACTACATTTTCCTAAATATTTAATGGAGGATAGATTTCCTTTTGGTTAATTTCTGCTAAGGGGAAGTTTTCTTATTTCATTTCCCTCCTCTCTTTTTACATTCATGGTCTGACCAGAATTAAAAACATAGAAATGAGAAAAACTCCCCAGTATTGCCCTGTTAGTTCTTGGCACATCTCCTACTAAGGGAACATTGGAAGTCCCTATTGTGCTGTGCTGTGATGTGATGAAGTCACCATCAGAACCACAGGCAATGGGGTGCTCATTTGGACATAAATTCTACCAATTAATTGAAACTTAAATAAGATATCTATTTTAAAAAGATTCTCGTGGGGTCCAGATTCTCTTGTGGGTGTTTCTAGAATTTATACAGTTATCTTTTTCTCAGATTTTAACCAGATCAGAATTCTCAAATCAGAAGTAGATTGGAGCAGGAATAACTTAACTTCTAAATCCATAAGCAATTGACTACAATTAGAATTATTAGATGATAACTACTCACAGCAGAATTGATATTTATGCTAGATTTTAACTAGATTTTGTTAAAAGGAAAATTCTTTGTTCACACCTTTACCCCAATTAAGGAGGCAAAATTCAGGACAAAGAGAATAAAAAGAATTTAATAAAACATATCAAGGTAGCAAAACATTGATGGACTGATTACTGAGGGCTTCAAGCAAGGGCTTCAAGATAGAGCCAAGTATTATTTTAACAAATTATTTAATTTATGATGATAATGATGTTATATTAATCTTATTACTTAATAATGAAATTAAGACAATTCAAATAGCTTTATATCAGCAAAAAGGTTTCTTAGCTTCTCCCTAAGATAAGAAATATGTGACAATTTTCATATACAGAAAGGAAGGGGGATGATTTACTACATGATAAATATCAGGTAATATAAAGTAGTATTTGTGATACCTTCCCCTGAAAAGGATTAACAAGCAGATCTGGTCACTGAGTCAAAATAACTTTCAATGATTAGATTGGTACTACTTAGTAGTCAAGACAATACTGTAATTATTACAAATAAAAATAAGACAGAAAATTCAACCTGAAAGACCACCCAAAATAATTTATGATATACCCCTCCCCATAAAGAATTTAGGTTTATTGATCAGGAAGATGATTTTAGAGAGGCCTGGAGAGACTTACATGAACTTAGTGAAATGAGCAGAACCAGGAGATCATTGTACATGGCAACATCAATATTATCGGATAACCAATTCTGATCAAAGTGACTCTTTCCAACAGTGAGATGATTGAGGCCAGTTTCAATGTGTGATGAAAAGAGCCATCTACACCCAGAGAGAGGACTGTGGGAACTGAATGTGGATCACAACGTAACATTCTCCCTCTTTTTATTGTTGTTCGCATGCATTTTGTTTTCTTACTCATTTACTTTCGTTTTTGATCTGATTTTTCTTGTGCAGCAAGAGAATTGTATAAATGTTTAGATTTAACATATATTTTGAACACGTATAACATACATTTGATTGCTTGCTATCTAGGGGAGAGGACGGCAGGAAGGAGGGAAAAATCTGAAACACAAGGCTATGCAAGAGTCAATGTTGAAAAATTATCTGTGCATACATTTTGAAAAGAAAAAACTTTAAAAATAAGAAAAAAGTAGGTTTGTGTCAAATAACTGACATAGATCCCAAAATTAATTACTGATGACTCAAAGCAGAGTTTTCTGTCAGGTTTTAACCAGACCAGATCAAGAATATCCATGAACATAGAATATAGACTAAAGAGGATAGCCAATATAATGACAAATGATATACAAGCAAATCTCTTGCCGGTTTGCCCTGGGGAAAATGAAGTAAAAGGGAATAGGGCTTAGAAAGTACCTAGTCCTGCAGAAACTAGGCATTAATCCACACTTAACACCATATACCAAGATAAGGTCGAAATGGGTTCATGATTTAGACATAAAGAGTGATATTTTTACCTCTTAGATATGTGCAGAAGGAAGGAATTTGTGACCAAAGAACTGGAAGTCATTATTGAATACCAAATAGATAATTTGGATCATATTAAGTTAAAAGGTTTTTGTACAAACAAAACTAATGCAGATAAGATTAGAAGATAAGCAATAAACTGGGAAAACATTTTTTCATTTAAAGGTTCTGATAAAGGCCTCATTTCTAAAATATATAGGGAATTGATTCAAATTTATATTAATTCAAGGCATTCTTCAATCAATAAATAATCAAAAGATATGAACAATTTTCAGATGAAGAAATTGAAACCATTTCTTGTCATATGAAAAGATGCTCTAAATCACTATTGATCAGAGAAATGCAAATTAAGACAACTCTAAGATACCACTACACACCTCTCAGATTAGCTAAGATGACAGGAAAAGATAATGACAAATGTTGGAAGGGATGTGGGAAACTAATACATTGTTGGTGGAGTTGTGAACTGATCCAACCATTCTGAGAGCAGTTTGGAACTATGCTCAAAGTTTATCAGACTATGTATATCTTTTGATTTATCAGTGTTTCTACTGGGCTTATATCCCAAAGAGATCTTAAAGGTGGTAAAGAGACCCATATGTGCAAAAATATGTTTGTGGCAGCCCTTTTTGTAGTGGCAAGAAACTGGAACCTCAGTGGATGCTAATCAGTTGGAGAATGGTTGAATAAGTTATGGCATATGAATGTTATGGAATATTATTGTTCTATAAGAAATGATCGGCAGGAAAATTTTAGAGAGACCTGGAGAGAGTTACATGAACTGATGCTAAGTGAAATGAGCAGAACCAAGAGATCATTGTATATGGCAATGGCAAGAGTATACAATGATCAATTCTGATGGATATGGCTTTTATCAACAATGAGATGATTCAGGCCAGTTCCAATAATCTTGTGATAATTGTTTTTGTACACCCAGAAAGAGGATTGTGGAAACTGAGTAAGGATCACAACAGAGCATTTTCATTTCTTTTGTTGTTGTTTGCTTGAATTTTATTTTTTCTCTTTTTTTTTTTTTTTTTACTTTTTGATCTGATTCTTCTTGTACAACAAGATAATTATATAACTATGTATGCCTATATTGGATTTGTCATCTTTAACATATATTGGATTACTTGCCATTTAGGAGAGGTGGGGGGGAGGGGGCTGAAGGAGGGGAACTGAAACAAAGTTTTGCAAGGGTCAATGGTGAAAAATTATCCTTGCATATGTTTTGAAAATAAAAGGCTTCAATTAAAAAAAAAAGAAAACACTTAGTCCTGACCCAGAAAAAGAAGGCTCTTCTATTAAGACCTCAGAGTCCCTCAGCTCAGTGTTTGTTTCAACTCCTGAATCACAATTTCATGCTCATCAGAGAGATCTGTGAACACTCCAGAAGTCAAGAGTTTATGTCTAATTGATTATTCAGGTGCAAGAGGCAGACAGTCAAAACAGATAATACATAGACCACTAACCTGTCATTTAGCATAAAAATTGCCCAAGAATTTTTTGATAGGTACTGCTGCCAATCAAACTTCTCAAGCACCAAAGACATTTCAATAATTGGTTGATTACATGCTCAGAGCACTGTGTCATAATACAGAAAAACCAACAAGTCCTAAGAACATTTTTAGCAATTTAATGTAATTTTTAGTTGTGGTCCAAATGGATACAATTAGAATTTCATAGAGAGCAAAGATTTTCACATCAAACCATCAGTAGCAGAAGAGGAAAGTCTACACCAGGTAAAAGAATTGTTATTCATCCTTTGGATCACAGATGATGTCTTGATTTGCTTGTGAATTGGATTTAAGTTGCACAGTTATCAGCTGCATTCTCTTTTCCTAAGTTATTGAAGTTTAGTGGCAGGGCAAAAGGCAAGACAAATTGGTGTCTCTGATGCCTGACTAATATCTGAGCACTGCTTCAGCTGCCTTCATGGTCTTTGGAACAAATTATTCTCTTGCCTATTCCACTGGGATAAGTTGTTTGGGGAAGATATCTCCCTAACTTACTGATAGATTTCAAGTCCTTTGGTATCTTTAACCTAGTTTAGCCTATCTGCTGAAATAGTTTACTGGGATGTGGCCACTGTTCATATTACAGCTTCTTGGAACCAAAGGTGAGGTCTACACCAATCATTGATAAGCCTCCCTGAAAAGGGTAGAATTAACTGGGATTTTCAGAAAGACAGAGCAGGAACATAATAGATAGTTTGAGGGATATAGCTGATCTTTCATCTTAAGTAAATATAGATAATAGATCTGAGCCAGAAATCCTTTTATGATCAACACTTAAATAATTAAAGGGTCTAGCTATGAATGTGACTTGTCTCAAGAAATTAGTAACAATACTCAAATTCTCTTATGATCCCAGGGCGTTCTAAAGCTGAACATTAGTAGAAATTGAAGTCATTTGCCTTTTGATCTTACTCATCAAACCACATTTCTAACAGTATATGATCATCACAAAATTTCCTGTGGTTTTCAAACAGTAGAAATGTCATTTACTTATCTGTATCTGAGATGGAGAATATCTATCAGGTTCTTTCCTATACAGACTCTCAGAGTAGATAGATGTTGGGCTCAAGAAACTTGGGATAGAATTGAAAAATCATGAAATTGATCTTTGGTATAAGATTTCCATAGTTTCCTGTGGCTTCCAGGCAAGCAGTAATGTGTGCTATGACTGAAATGGAGAATTCCTTTAAGTCTCATATTTATTAAAGACCTACTGTGTACTAAACAGTACACTTAATGTTGGGGTCAAAAATAGTATCTGCCTTCAAATAGTTTATGGTCTAGTGAAGGAGACTAGATGCAAATAATTATGTATAAACAACACATCTGAATGAATTGGAAATATTTGATAAAAGAAGACACTAGAATTAAGGGGGATTAAGAAAAGTTTCTGGTAGAAGGTTTACACTTTTAGTGAATTTTTTAAAAAAAGCCAGAGCAGCCAAGAGGTGGAGATGAGGAAGTAGAGAATTTCTAGCAAACTGTCAGTAGAAAGTAGAGTTGAGAGCTTGGAGGGGTGGGGAATTAAAGTGTAAGAAGGTGGGAGTAGCTAGGGCTCCTGTTCTGAAAGAAACAGAAAATCCTGGAGGTGTTAGAGAACCACTGAAGATTTTTGAGTAGGGGATGACATCAGATGTGGCAGCCAAATAACAAATGTTAACTTTTTTCAGCATCATGTGAATAAGGAGTGAATGGCAGAGTGGGATAACAATAGATTGTTATCATTGGCAACAAATAATATCATAGTTCATAAATATATAAATGGTGCATTTGTTGGTGATGGCAAGATCAAAGGTTTCTACTCTTGCCATTGCCATATACAATGATCTCTTGGTTCTGCTCATTTCACTTAGCATCAGTTCATGTAACTCTCTCCAGGTCTCTCTAAAATTTTCCTGCCGATCATTTCTTATAGAACAATAATATTCCATAACATTCATATGCCATAACTTATTCAACCATTCTCCAACTGATTAGCATCCACTGAGGTTCCAGTTTCTTGCCACTACAAAAAGGGCTGCCACAAACATATTTTTGCACATATGGGTCTCTTTACCACCTTTAAGATCCTGACTCAAAAATATGGAGGTATCTTAGTTACTTGTCCATCTACTAACAGCAATGGAATGTTCTACTGTATTCCTAAAACATGAATCTGAATTATATATTAGAGAATCTTGAGTCCATATCATATTCTATCATATCTTGTATTGTGTTGTATAGCATCATATCACATTTGGTAAAAGGAACTGGGCATGTTTAAAAGAAACAACTCAGGGGAAAGAAAAAATTCAGGGAAGATTTGGTAAGGGTCTTCAAGTATTTGATAGACTATTATGAAGAGAAGGGAGGTCTAGACTGACCTATTTTACCTCAGAGAGCAGAATCAAGAACCGTGGGTAAAATTTACAGAAGTAGATTTAGGTCCCATATCAGAAAAATCTTATTAACAAGTAGAGCTGCCCAAATAAGGTGAACTGTCTAGAGAGACAGTGAATTGCTCCCTTCTTGGTTTTCAAGTGGTGACTGGATGTTGAGCCCATTCTAATAAGAATTCCTTTTGTAAATGAGATGAACTAGATGGCCTCTGACTCTGAAATTCTACAATTCTGTGAAACTCCCAAGCCATATCAAAATAGATGATAATTCTCATCTTCTGGTGATTCATATCAGAGCACTTCCAGAAGGAAAATTGTAAAAAATTGTAAAAAATTATGGAATCTTGGACACGAAAATGAAATTGTGAAAATAGCAAATGGAAACAATTCCATTGTCTGAAAAGACTAACAAAGGCAACTCACCAACCAAAAAGCATAGTACAGAAGATTGAAACAAAACCAGGTCAAAGAGGATGAATAAAAAATACATGGTCCTGTAAAACAATGTCAAGAATGTTCAACTTCAAAATAAATTAAAACTGGCAACAAACCACAAAAATATACATATTTTTTAAAATTTTGATCTCTTGAGAGAAAAAAAAAAGGGAGCCAAAGAAAAGATTTTCTTAGGGAAGGTTAGATGATGATAATGTAAAAGAAAGAAGGCAAAGCTTAATCTTTATTTTGGTAATATTTTGGTAGAATGAAAATATGTTGAAATCGAAATAAGTAAGTTAAGGACATAGAAGGAGAGCATTTAACCGTTTTTGATAAATTCAAAACACAAGACACAGGTGAACATAAGAAAGGAGATGTGTTCAATACTCCAGGTATTATCTGAAGAAGATGTACATTGGGCTAATCATCTCTCTATTACTGCAAGATTCCCCACAAAATATGACCCAAGATTACTTTTGGTTTTTTGGTTGTCACATCATTCTTATAACTCTTATTGTGTTTATGGTCCAATGTCACTTTACTGTTATTAATTCTTTTGAATGTTTTAGGTGACTTTCTGGGACTTTCTATAAACGCATCATATCATTTGCAAAAAGTGATAGTTTTATTCCCCTTTTTTGGGACACATCTTATTTACTCAATTTTAAGTTTCTTTTCATCTTACTATAATTGATATTTCTAGCATTATGTCAAATAGTAGTTGTGACAAGCTGACATTTTTGCTTTACCCCAGATCTTATTGGAAAGGATCTGAATTTATCTATATTATTTTGTTTATTCCTGCTTTTTTTTTTTTTACAGGAATAAGATGTATATTTTCACAAGAATCTTTTCTGCATTAATTGATGTTATCATATGATTCTAATTTTGGTCAATTAGATTTATAATTTTCCTAATGTTGAATAAATTTTGGGATAATACTGCATAATCTTTGTGATATATTGCTGCAGCATCTTTATCAATATTTTACCTGTTCGTACTCAACATTTTTTCTTTTATGATGTTCATTAGGGATAATGATTTATATCCCCAGAATAATATACCACGATCAAGTAGGATTTATACCAGGAATGCAGGGCTGGTTCAATATTAGGAAAACTATCAGTATAATTGGCCATATTAATAATCAAATGAACAAAAACCATATGATCATCTCAATAGATACAGAAAAAGCATTTAATAAAATCCAACATCCATTCCTATCCTATTAAAAACTCTTGAGAGTATAGGAATAAATGGACTTTTCCTTAAAATAATCAGGGGCATCTATTTAAAACTATCAGTAAACATCATATGTAATGGGGACAATGTACAACCATTCCCAATAAGATCAGGAGTCAAACAAGGTTGCACACTATCACCGCTACTATGTATTAGAAATGCTAGCTTTGACAATAAGAGTTGAGAAAGAGATTAAAGGAATAAGAATAGGGAATGAGGAAACCAAATTATCACTCTTTGCTGATGATATGATGGTATACTTAGAGAACCCCAGAGACTCTACTAAAAAGTTATTAGATATAATCCACACCTTTAGCAAAGTTGCAGGATACAAAATAAACCCACATAAGTCATCAGCATTCTTATACATCACTAACAAAACCCAACAGTTAGAGTTACAAAGAGAAATTCCATTTAAAGTAACTACTGATTGCATAAAATATTTAGGAATCTATCTTCCAAGGGAAAATCAGAAACTTTATGAGCAAAACTACGAAACACTTTCCACACAAATTGTCTCATCTAACCAACTGGAAAAATATTAAATACTCTTGGATTGGGCGAGCAAATATAATAAAGATGACCATACTACTTAAACTTATCTATTTATTTAACACTATACCAATCAGACTCCCAAAAAACTATTTTGATGATCTAGAAAAAATAACAGCAAAGTTCATATGGAAAAACAAAAGGTCAAGAATTTCAAGGGAATTAATGAAAAAAAAATCAAATGAAGGTGGCCTAGCTGTACCAGATCTAAAATTATATTATAAAGCAGCAGTTACTAAAACCATCTGGTATGGCTAAGAAATAGATTAGTTGATCAATGGAATAGGTTAGGTTCAAAGGACAAAATAGCCAATAACTTTAATAATCTATTGTTTGACAAACCCAAAGACCCCACTTTTGGGGATAAGAACGCAGCATTTGACAAAAATTGCTGGGAAAATTGGAAATTAGTATGGCAGAAACTAGGCATTGACCCACACTTAACATCGTACACCAAGATAAGGTCAAAGTGGGTTCATGATCTAGGTGTAAAGAATGAGATTATAAATAAATTGGAAGAGCATAGCATAGTTTACTTCTCAGACCTGTGGAAGAGGGAGTAATTTATGACCAAAGAAGAACTAGAGATCACTATTGACCACAAAATAGAAAATTTTGATTATATCAAATTGAAAAGGTTTTGTACAAACAAAACAAATGCAGACAAGATTAGAAGGGAAACAATAAACTGGGAAAACATTTTTACAGTCAAAGGTTCTGATAAAGGCCTCATTTCCAAAATATATAGAGAACTGACTCTAATTTATAAGAAATCAAGTCATTCTCCAATTGATAAATGGTTAAAGGATATGAACAGACAATTCTCAGATGAAGAAATTAAAACTATTTATAGCCATATGAAAATATGCTCCAAATCATTATTAATCAGAGAAATGCAAATTAAGACAACTGAGATACCACTACACACCTGTCAGATTGGCTAGAGTGACAGGGAAAGACAATGCGGGATGTTGGAGGGGATATGGGAAAACAGGGACACTGATACATTGTTGGTGGAATTGTGAACACATCCAGCCATTCTGGAGAGCAATTTGGAACTATGCTCAAAAAGTTATCAAACTGTGCATACCCTTTGATCCAGCAGTGTTTCTACTGGGCTTATACCCCAAAGAGATACTAAAGAAAAGAAAGGGACCTGTATGTGCCAAAATGTTTGTGGCAGCCCTGTTTGTAGTGGCTAGAAGCTGGAAAATGAATGGATGCCCATCAATTGGAGAATGGTTGAGTAAATTGTGGTTTATGAATGTTATGGAATATTATTGTTCTGTAAGGAATGACCAGCAGGATGAATACAGAGAGGACTGGCGAGACTTACATGAACTGATGCTGAGTGAAATGAGCAGAACCAGGAGATCATTATATACCTCAACAACAATACTGTTTGAGGATGTATTCTGATGGAAGTGGATCTCTTCGATAAAGAGAGCTAATTCAGTTTCAATTGATCAAGGATGGACAGAAGCAGCTACACTCAAAGAAAGAACACTGGGAAATGAATAAAAACCGTTTGCATTTCTGTTTTTCTTCCCGGGTTATTTATACCTTCTGAATCCAATTCTCCCTGTGCAACAAGAAAACTGTTAGGTTCTGCACACATATATTGTATCTAGGATATACTGTAATCTATTTAACATATAAAGGAATACTTGCCATCTGGGGGAGGGGGTAAAGAGAGGGAGGGGAAAAATTGGAACAGAAGTGAGTGCAAGGGATAATGCTGTAAAAAATTACCCTGGCATGGGTTCTGTCAATAAAAAGTTAAAAAAAAAGGGGGGGGGAATAATGAGTTATAGTTTTCTTTCCCCCTGCTTTGACTCTCTCACATATAGGTATCAAGATCATATTTGTATTATAGAAGTAATTTGATAGGATATCATTTCCCTCCTTTTTTTGTGAAAAGCTTATACGACATTGGAATTAATTGTTCTTTAAATATTTGAGAAAATAGTTTAAAATCTATATGGTCCTCACCTTTTTTGGTTTTTATTTTTGAAAATCATTCACAGATTGTTCAGCTTGTTTTTCTGAGACTGAGTTGTTTAATTTCTTTAGTTCTTGTTTTTTTAATGTAGGTATTTTATGTTTTCATAATCATGTACTCATTACATTTGGTTGTCAGGTTTATTGGCACATAATTGGTCAAAATATTTCTTAGTAATATCTTTTATTTCTTTTTAATATGTTATGAATTTTCTGTTTTTTGATACTTGTATTTTGGTTTTTCTTTTCCCTTTACAAAATCAAATTAACTAACGATTTGTGTTTTATTGGTACTTTCAAAGAACTAACTCACAGTTTTATTTTTTAATTCAATGATTTTTAAACTTTCAATTTTATTAATCTTATTTGATTTTCTATTTTGAAATTTAGTTGATTTAAATTTTCTTTTCTTTAATTTTTTTTCTTTTACAATTGAATGTCCAATTTTTTGTTCTATTCGTTCTCTTTTGTTTACAAAGTATTCTAATAACATTAAATGGCAGCCATCTTAAGGGTGAGGAGAAGGAGAGAGAAAAAAAGAAATATTTACAATAATTTTGTTGTATATTTGAAAGGAATAACAAATTGTGCAAAGCAGATTTGCAGTTTCATGCACAATCATCTTTTTAAAAAAATTATACAATGTCATGGAAATGTTTGTTTTATTCCATAAATCAAAATTTTAAAAAAATTAATAATTCAGGTAAGCAATAAGAGAATTTTCTCCAGCCTTCTGTTTTAATTGTGTCTTTATATTTAAAAAGTATAAAGATTGCTAGATTCTACTTTTTCATTTATTCTGCTTTTCTCTTCCATTTTATGGATGAATTTGTCCTATTCATACTCATGGCTATGTTCACTGTGTATTTCCTTACATTCTGTTCATATATATATATATATATATATATATATATATATATATATTCCCCCCCCCCCCCCCCCCCCCCCCCCCCCCCCCGCCCTTTGGTCTCTCTTCATAAAGAAGAAGTCCGTGGAAGAATCAGTACTTTATGCTTGATACAATTCATTTCCACTCTTCTGTCTTTGATTCCAATCACAGATATTTAAACTTTCTTTTTTTCTCTTAAGAATCTCTTCATAATCCACCTTGATTATTTTTCCTTCTCTCCTTTTCCTATTGCTTCATGTTTCCTTGTTGAGTTGAATGCATTTCTATATCAAACTCTGTATGTATGTGTGCATGTTCTAACCTCCTTTGATTAGTTTAGATGAAATTAGTTGATCTGATACCTGCTTCTTCCACCCTTTTTTCATTTGTGTAGACGTGTACACTCCAATTATGTAATATGAATTTCTTCTTCCCTGTTCCCCTTTACCTTTTTCCATTCTTTTCTTAATAAACTTAAAAGAGCTTATTGAAATAAAATAAAATCAATCTCAGGACCTCTCTCTATTTACATTCCAGAGGCTTTTTGTTTCATCCTCTTCCCTTCTCCTTACCTATTAAAGGATGTTATCCTTATAAAATTTCTTCCATATATTAACAAGTCTTTAACTTTTTGATTTTCTCTTGACTTTTATGTTGGTATTTTAATATTTCTACTCAGTTCCAGTAGAAAGTCTTCTATTTCATCAAAGATATAGTTTCAATCCCTTAAAATTATATTTTTTCAGAATAAGTTATTCTTCATTTTTAGCTTTCATCTTTTGCTTTTTGTAATGCCTTATGCCATGCTTTCATATACTTTAAAGTAATAGCTAAATCAAATATTATCCTAAGTATGGTTTTTTAATTCTTTTTTAAAGTATATTTTATTTCTTCCCAATTAAATGTTAAAACAATTTTTAGATTTTTTTTTTTTTAAGTTTTGATATCTAATTTTTATCCCTTTTCCCCTCCTGTCCTACTCCCTTCCCTGAAATGGTAAGCAATCAGATATAGGTTATATATGTGCAATCATGTAAAACATTTCTATATTAGTCATTTTGTATAGGAAGACTCAAATAAAAGAAAAAAGAATAAAAGAAAGTAAAAAATAGCATATTTAAGTCTGTATTCAACCAATGTTAGTTCTTTTTCTGGAGTCAGAAAGTATGTTTTATTATTAGTCCTTTGGGATTGTCTTGGATCATTATTTTTCTGAGAATAGCTAAGTCATTCATGGTTCTTTATCAAACAATATTACTGTCACTATATATGATGTTTTCCAGATTCTGTTCACTTCACTTTCTATTAGTTCATGTAAATCTTTCCAGGCTTTTCTGAAATCATCATGCTTATCATTTCTTATATTTCTTCTATAACAATTTCATTACAATCATATAGCATAGCTTTTTTTACCATTCCCTAATTGACAGGCATATCTTTAATTTCCAATTCTTAGCTACCACAAAAAGTTGCTATAAATATTTTTGTACAAATAGATCCATCTGCACTTTTTAAAAAATGTCTTTGGGATATAGACCTAGCAGTGGCATTGCTGGAATAAAGGGTATATACAGTTTTTTGGTCCTTTGAACATAGTTCCAAATTGCTCTTCAGAGTGGTTAAATCGGTTCACAACTCCACAAACAACATTAGTGTTCCCATTTGCCTAATCCCCTCTAACATCCATCATTTTCCTTTTTTGTCATAGTAGATAATCTGATAGGTATGAAATTGTATCTCAGAGTTATTTTAATTTACATTTCTCTAATCAATAATGCTTTAGAGCATTACTTCATATGATTATAGATATCTTTATTTGAAAACTGCCTGTTCATATTTTTGATGATTTATCAATTTTTAATTTTTATTTTATTTTATTTTTTATTTATTTATTTATTTTTTTACAAATTAGACGGTTCTCTATATATTTGAGAAATAAGGCCTTTACTAGGGAAACTTCTTGCAAAATTTCCCCCCAGTTTTCTATCTTCCTTATATTTTTGGTTGCATTAGTTTTGTTTGTACTGAAACTTTTAAATTTTATATAATCAAAATTTCTTTTTTTACATTTTGTAATGTTCTCTGTCTCTTGTTCGGCCATAAATTTTTCCCTTATTCATAGATCTGACAAGTAAGCTATTCCATGCTCTCCTAACTTGCTTATGGCATCATTTTTTATGTATAAATCATATACCCTTTTTGACCTTATCTTGGTATAGGGTGTGGTTGTTAGTCTATATAGTCTTTCCATACTATTTTGTAGCTTTTGTGAATTAATGAGTTTTTGTTTTAAAAGCTTAGATCTCTAGGGTTATCATTCATATACTAGATTACCGTGGTCATTTAATATAATTTATACATAAGCTACTCCACTCTATTTTCCAGCCAGATTAGATTTGGGTTTTTTTGAGGCAATCAGGGTTAAGTATCTTGCCTAGGATTATACAGTTAGTAAATTTCAAGTTTCTGAGGCTGAATTTGAACTCAGATCCTCCTAACTACAGGACTATCTGAAGTACTCTGTCCACTGGGCCACCTAGCTGCCCCAGATGGTTTTGATAATTATACTTTATAATACAGTTTGAGGTCTGGTACAGCTATTTTTTTTGAAATTCTTTATTCTTTATTTTTCCAGATGAATTTTGTTATTATTTTTTCTAGCTTTGTAAATTTTTTGATAGATTGATAGAAATGAAACTGAACTTAGATAGAACTGCCATTTTTATTATATCAGCTCATTTACCCATAAGCAATTAATATTTTCCCAATTATTTAGATGTGACTTTATTTGTATGAAAAATATTTTGTAATTGTGTTCATATAATTAGTTACTAGGTCTATCTTGGCAGGTTAACTCTCAAGTATTTTACATTGTTTACAGTTATTTATTTATTTTTTGCAAGGCAATTGAGGTTAAATAACTTGTTCAAGTAACAATTAAGTTAAGTAACTTAACACATCTAGTTAGTATTAAATGTCTGAAACTAGATTTGAACTCAGATTTCTCTGCCTTCAGTGCTCTATCCACTGTGCCATCTACTTGCCCCTCTACAGTTATTTTAAATGCAATTTCTTTTGCTGGTGAACTTTCTTTGTCATATAGAAATGCTAATACTTTATGTTTGTTTTATTTATATTTTATAACTTTACTAAAGTTGCTAGTTATTCAATAAACATAGTTTGTTGATTATTCACTTATCTACAAAGAATGATCATTTTATTTCTTCATTATTTATTTTAACTCCTTCAAGTTCTTTTTTTTTTCTCTTTTTGCTATAGATAACATTTCTAGTACAATAATAAATAATAGAAGTGATAATGGCCATTCTTACTTTACCCCTGATTGTACTGGAAAAGATTCTAGCTTATCCCCATTATACAGATAATTGTTGCTGATAGTTTTAGATAAATATCACTTATCATTTTAAGGCATGTCCCATTTGTTCCTATGCTCTCAAGTATTTTTGATAGGTATAGTTATTGTATTTTGCCAAAAATTCTTTTTGCATGTACTGAAATAATCACATATTTTCTGTTAGCTTTGTTAGTGATGTGGTCAAATATACTTATAATTTTCTCAACATTGAGCCAACATTTCTGGCAAAATTCCCATCTGTTCATAGTAAATAATCCTTGTGATACATTGCTGTAATCTCTTTTCTAGTCTTTTATTTATTTATTTTTGCATCAATATTCATTAAGGAAATCAGTCTATAATTTTCTTTCTCTGTTTTGGCTTTTCCTGTTTAGGTATCAGCCCTAAAAGAAAAAAAATCATAAAACAACTTAGTAGGACTACTTCTTTGTATTTTCTTCCACCCCCAAATAACTTATACAATACTGGAATTAAATGTTCTTTAAATTTTTGGTAGACTTCATTTGTGAATCTATCTGGCTCTGAGGATTTTTTTTTAGGAAGTTAATTGATAATTTGTTCAAGTTTCTGTGCATACCCTTTGATCCAGCAGTGTTACTACTAGGCTTATATCCCAAAGAGATCATAAAGAAGGGAAAGGGATCTGTATGTGCATGAATTGGCAGCCCTCTTTGTAGTGGCCAGAAACTGGAAACTGAATGGATGCCCATCAGTTGGAGAATGGCTGAATAAATTGTGGTATAAGAATATTATGGAATATTATTGTTCGGCAAGAAATGACCAACAGGATGATTTCAGAAAGGCCTGCAGAGACTTACACGAACTGATGCTGAGTGAAACGAGCAGGGCCAGGACATCATTATATACTTCAACAACAATACTATATGATGACCAATTCTGATGGGTGGCCATCCTCAGCAATGAAATGAACCAAACCAGTTCCAATGGAGCAATAATGAACTGAACCAGCTACACCCAGCGAAAGAACTCTGGGAGATGACTAAGAACCATTACATTGAATTCCCAATCCTTATATTTTTGCCTGCCAGCATTTTGGATTTCCTTCACAGGCTAATTGTACAATATTTCAGAGTCAGACTCTTTTTGTCCAGCAAAATAACGATTTGATCATGTATATTTATTGTGTATCTAATTTATACTTCAATATAGTTAACATCTACTGGTCATCCTCCATCTAGGGGAGGGGGTGGGGGGGAATGAAGGGAAAAATTGGAACAAAAGGTTTGGCAATTGTCAATGCTGTAAAATTAGCCATACATATAACTTGTAAATAAAAGGCTATTAAATTTTTTAAAAAAATAATAATTCAGTTTCTTTTTCTAAATTTTTAAAAACTTTTTTTTTTATGTTTTTCTTGATGTTTCAAGAAGTCACTAGTTTCCTGCTCAGCTCTGAATTTTTTTTTCCTGAGGCAATTGGGATTAAGTGACTTGCCCAGGGTCACACAGCTAGGAAGTGTTAAATGTCTGAGGCCATATTTGAACTCAGGTTCCTCTTGACTTCAAGGCTGGTGCTCTATCCACTGTGAAACCTAGCTGCCCCTCAACTCTGATTTTTAAGGAATTATTCTCTTCAGTGAACTTTTGTACTTCTTTTTTTTTCATTTGGCCAATTCTATTTTTAAGGAGTTATTTTTTAATGAATTTTTGTATATATATTTTTTGTGCTGTTGACTCTTTTTTCCACAGTTCTCTTGAAATGTTCTCATTTTGTTTCCCCTTTTTTCTTATGTTTCTCTAATTTGTTTTTTTTTTTTTTAAATATATTTTTAAAGCTCTTCCAGGAGTTCTTTTTGGGATTGAGGTCAAATTATGTTTCTCTTTAAGCCTTCACATGTAACCATTTTTATGTTATTGTCCTCTTCTAAGTTTGTGCCTCAATCTTCCCTGTTACCCATAGTTATTTTCTATGGTAAAGTTGTTTTTTGTTTTTTTGCAATTTTTTTTTCTGTGTATCTAGTGATTTGGTGTTTTTATGTGAAAGTTGATCTCTAATTCTGCACTATCTCAAGCTTTTTGTGCTGGGGCTCAGGGTCTTGCATCTGGTTTTTACTTGCATTAAGGAATTAACAGAACTAGCCTGTTAGAACCTACACTGCCCTTCTGGCTTGTACAAAGGTCCGGGACTCCCCATTAACTTTTCCAGGGTGTGAGTTTCTCGATGTCTGCCCCAAGGATAGGATGTCATTGCTGAATTGCTATAGAAACAGGCTATATTTGTTGTTTTGGGGGGAGGGATTTTAATGATAGTTAATCCCAGAATGAGGTCCTATTGTTGAGTTGCTATGGAAACAAGGCCTTTCTGGGGGAAAACCTGGGGGGAAAGAGGGGAGGTGTCTTGCTGTTGGCCAGTCTTGGAGTCACTATTGATTAGCAAAGGGATCAAGGAGTTTTCTGCTAGAGGTGAAGTCACTGGGATGGGGCCTTGCAGAGCTGCATAGATTGATAACTTGAAGTTTTGGATTTTGGCTGCGACATTCTTGAGAGTTTTCATTTTGTAGTGTTATGCCACAGTCTCTTTGAACTGTTCTACCTCAGTTTCCCTGCACTAGTTTCCCTTAATTGTCCTGACTGAGTTTCCCTAAATTGTTCTATCTCAGTTTCCTTAACTGTTCTGCCTCAATCCCTTTAGTTGTAAAATCCCTCTCTGGCCCATTAAGACTGAGGACCATTTGCTCTAAGATTATAAATTGTCAATGTGAGACTCAAGAAGAAGAAATCAGACTTCTTGGCTCCTAACTCCTTCTGCCCTCAAGAATTTATGACACTACCCCCTCTAAAATATTCCAAAAGATAAGACTATCCTGGATACTTCATTGACATCTTTTCTTCTGTTTATTCAGACATCCTGACTCTGGCTTTGAGTAAGAATTTATAGCTTCCCCTCATCCTGACAGAACCAAATGGGTCTGTCAAGAAGTTTCCTGCTTCTTTCCCCTTCTTTGTTTGTAAAAGGTATAAAAAGACCTAAGATTCTCCCATTCATCACTGGATACTTTGAGACAAGACTCCTGTCCTTTCCAATTAATAAAATATTAAAAACTCTCTAATCTCTATCTTGTCTCAGTTTTTCTGGCATTACAGTTGTTTCTTTCAGGAATTGATTGGTGAATTCTATTTTCTCTTTCCACTCTGGTTCTAATAGACATAAGTAGTTTTCTTTTAGTAATCCTTGACCATAATATCTAGGTTATTTTTTTTTAATTATCATTTGCTCATCGTTTTCAGGTAATCAAATGATACATAAATTATTTTTCTTTGATTTTTTCTTAGGTCAGTTGTTTTTGTTTTGACATTTCTTCTTTTCTCTTGGACTTGATAACTTGTTTTTAATTTTTAATAAATTCTGTAAGTTTTTATATTTCTTGTGCTGTTATTTTCCCAAGTCTTTCTTCCAAGGCTCTTATTTATTTTTTCTAGCTTTAGCATTTTATTTCTTACAGCATTTTCAACTCTTTTCTTTCTTTCTTTTTTTTTTTTTGGCTGAAGTAATTGGGGTTAAGTGACTTGCCCAGGATCACACAGTTAGGAAGTGTTAAGTATCTGAGGCCAAATTTGAATTCAGGTCATTCTGACTTCAGGGCTGGTTCTCTTTCCACTGTGCTGCCCTGCATTTTCAACTCTTTAAAAAAAAGTCTCACTTCATTTGATCTAGGAATTTTTTGGTTCATTCATTCATTCACTTTAATTCCTTCATTGGAGCTTTGGTACAGCCAGATTTTCTGTATTTCTGTGGGATTGTCATGCTTTTTATGTTCCCTGTCCATTATGGTTTCCTAATATGGAATGCTTCATTCTTCAAAGAAAACAGTGGCTTGAACTTGGGAGCTGTAGACTTTCCATGGGCATTGTTTGATCACTGTCTTTGACTTTTTAAATTCCAGACCCCACCCAATTAAGAGAGCTTACTATTGATCAAAAAGTAAACTGAATCTAATTTAGGTTAATTCTAATCCTAAAAGTCTAATGGCTTATGCCTTTGATTCCACTTTCTCCCATTGTTCAATTAGAGTTGTTTAGGTAGAGATGGATTCTTTTTTCTGGAATCTGAAGGCAGCAGAGTGTTATGATCAAGCCATATTTTCAACAGGAGGAGCTGAACACTTTTAGTCCACCTTCTCATTAGAAAAAGAACATTGATTGATCATCAATTAGAGTTGATCTCTGTCTGTCAGGAGCATCTACTTTTCACAAGATATTTAAGCATTTAATGATATACTATGGTCTTGGCCTTTGGTTACCAAAAGAGACCACTGATCATTAATTTATTGATTATTTGCACCATTAATTAATAGTTACCCAGAAACTTTGTCTCTTGGGCTTTTCATTCCTCTCAACACACTCCAGATCAAACAGTTGAAAATTCTCCATGTTTATCACCTGTTCCCTTGCTGTGACAACTTATGGGCTATGTCCTCCTATCAAGAACTCATTTGACTTCTCACTGACTTGATACAGCAGTTCTCTTGAAGAGGCACTTAATTTAGCACAGCAAGTATTCATTGTGTTCACTTTACTTTGAAACACATCTAGCTGTCAATTTTTTTTTTCTCATTAGTACTTTCTATAATATTTTAGGCAACTTTGGTCTTTGCTCTGAGTTTTAGTCCTATCTCTTCTTCCTCAGTGATTTAGTTACTAGTTTTGAGATATATTCCCCAACTCATAGCTCTCTAGAAAAGCTGGTATGTGCTACTCATATGAATTACTCATATTCTACAAACAGAATTCAGTTAATTTCCTTGTAATGTTTAATGTGTATATATCACATTAGTCCAAATCATTCATTCAGTGATTTCTCTATAACTTTGTCTATATTGTCATTAGATAAAAATAAATTGATGTGATTACATTTGAATATTTAATGTCAATTCTTTAAGATTGCTCTATTCATATTACTCATATAAGCTAAAATTGGATTCAAAGTACACAGTACTATAACAAATAACAATATTTAAGTGCATAATAAGCAAATGATATAGCTATAGTATAAGAAAATTAGGTCTTGGGGCACCTAGGTGGCCCTGAAGTCAGGAGGACCTGAGTTCAAATCTGGTCTCAGACACTTAACACTTCCTAGATGTGTGACCCTAAGCAAGTCACTTAACCCCAATTTGGTCTTGCTCATTAGTGTAAATTCAAAGTACTTTGTCAAGGTACACTGTCTACATATGTAACAGAAAATTAGAAATCAGCATGAATTCAATTGTACTGAAACAACATAAGTAAAAATATCCATGTATGTGACATAAGATTAGGAAATTAGCCTAAACTAAGTAACTCTGAGCCAGAAGAATTTCAGTAAGAAGGAAAGTGATAAGGACAAAAATTGCACATGTGATTCATTGAAAAGAAAAATAAAATAAAGTGGAAAAAATCTCAAACAAGTTACAGAATTTTTTCTTCAGAAGTAAAGTTCATGGTAAATACAGTTTCATATAAGCAGCTTGTAGCAAAAAAAAAAAAATTCACCAAAGCATATAGGTTTAACCACCAGGTGGCAGTGAAAACTTTTTTCTAAATCAAGAGTTAGATTTATGCTATACTCAGCCTGCTTGTTTAACCAGTATCTAATAGGTAGAAGTGCTGAGAAAGGGCCAGGCTCTCTCTGTTTTCTGAGAGTCAGATAGGCTCTATTACTCAAGAGTACTGCCAATTCATTGTCCAGGGATTTGTGAATTTTTGTATCTACCTAATGAGAAGTTAGCTCAGAATTATCATATGCTTCCCAAAGCCCATCTCCTTTTTCTAAACATGCTACAAGTAAGCACTAGTCATTTGATTTTGGCAGAAGCAATAAAATATACTGTTATACTATATGCAATATTATTCATAGCTTAGATTTTATAGAATTAATTACATAAGACCACAAAACCTTTACCAAGAATGGCAATCCACCATACTTTCAACCAGATGCAAGATTAATCTGGATGCAAGATTTCTAGAAAATTCAAAATATGAGTTTCTTTAGTTGGCCACTGTTGAATTTGCTCAACTAACAAGATGACAAGTCAGAAACTAGGAAGGAACTCTGGACATAGGGAATAAATCTATAGATGGACTTGGAATAGGACTAAAATGCGAATAGCAAATGATTTTCTAAATCTAGGCAATCTTATTATCTGATCCATCATGGAGCAGGGTGACTATATTAAACATACAGCTCCAGTATTGACACAAATTCCGTTGTTAATCTTGAACTTCCTCATTGGTGTTGATCTTAGGCATGACACCTCCTTGTTCTTAGTATGCATTAATAAATTCAATATAACCTTGAAACTTCCTCTCATTTTCCCAGTCCCAAATCTTGAATGTTTGGCAGTCAAATAGGGGAAGAATAGTTATAAACTGATGGCCATTGAACCTTAATGGTCCTCCTTAGATCAGCAAGGGAAAAAAAGCAAAAATTTGAGAGCAAAGAGGAGAGGAAGAAAATGTAGGTGGGCATTCCTATTCAGGTTTGAGCTCTTTTCAAATCAAAATAGACAAGGTATAACCAAATTAGAAACACAAGGAAGAAATTCCCTTTGAGACTTACAGAGAAGAGAATAATTTATGTTCAAACAAAGATTAAAGAGCATCACAAAAGACAAAATAGAAAATTTTGATTACATAAAATTAAAAAGTTGTGTAAACAAAACCAATGAAACTAAAATTAGTGTAGAAATCTATAATAGAAGGAAAAATTTTCAGCAAGTTTCTTTGATAAGTGTTTCATTTATAAGAAAGATATCTTAGTATGGAGTTTCACTACCAAATTTTGGGGTGAATAAGTATTGGACTCCAAAAGTATATCCAGTGTCATGATGTGTCTCAAAAGAATTTATAGGTTTAACCCATCTCCAAATTAAGAGGCAAAGATTTTATTATGCTGCATACGGCGAGCTAAATTCTCATGTTTTAGTTTGTTTTTTAAGCAATTAACAAAAGAAAAGATGAGAACTAAGTACCTTCACAGAACTCATAATTAACCAGGGGAAGATATCATTAAGGAGGATGGCAAATTCTTAATGAACCCTCAACTCTATAAGGAAGGCTAAATTCCTAAAAAAGGTGGACTAAATTCTTAAAATTTAATACTCTAATAAGTTAGCTATAATAACGAATCCAACTTTCTAGAGAACCCAAGGTGCCATAAAGTAGGCTAGATGCTAAAGGAAATTTTTAGTGGGGCAGGGTGGAGAGCAGAGGGAGGTATTACAATATGAGTAGGTCTTTAAGAGGGAAAATATAACCTTAGGTGTTGACATCATAACTTGATCTTCTGATTGAACAGTAACTGTGGAGTTATGATCAATGCAAAGAGTTCTGCTAGGAATTCAACCAGGGACTATTGTAATAAAAGCCTACTTAAGAAAACAAAAGGCCTAATCAAAATCAAAAGATCCACTTATAATCCTATCAGTGCTCCTCCCTGCTTGTCTAGTAGCTTGGCTTCCAGATGATTTAAAATTATTCTGGCTCTTTCTGTCAATGCCCACCTAGTATATCAAGGACCTCATTATAAGGACCTCTTCAATTGATAAATGATTAAAGGATATAAACAGATAATTCTTGAGGGAAATTTTTTTTTAACTATGTATATATATATATAGCCCTGTTTAAAAAAAAAAAGAAAAGAAAAAGAAAGCTCTAAATCACTACCAAGTGATATCATAGTCGATAGTGGATAGAAAGACTAAAGTTCAAAACTTGCCCCAGGTACTTGCCAGCTATGTGACTCTGGACCTCTCTCACGTTCCAGGATTGTTGTGAGGATATAATAAGATAATATTTGTAAAGCATTTTGCAAACATTATAGCACTATGTAAACCTAGCTTGTATAACTGTTGTTGCTGTTATGGAAAAGCAAATTAAAGCAACTCTGAGGTTTTACCTCACCTCCATTAGATTGTCAATGTTGGAGAAAAAAATTAGAAGGGTTTCAGGAAAACAGGCACTTAATTCTCCATTGCTGGAGCAGCTGTGAACTGATCTAGTCATCCTGGAAAGCAGTTTGGAACAATTTCTCAAAATTTTCTGGGTATGAATAGAATTTTTCATCATAAGTCTTTCAGATGTGGATGATTGTACTACTAGAAATAACAAAGATATTTACAACTGTGAACCACTCTTTAGATCCTATTGTAATGCTAGAGAAACTGAGTAAGACAGAGGTTAGAGACCAATTCAATAGTTTATTAAATGGAGAAAGATACTGGGACCAGATGGATCTTGGTCCCAGGGTTGGACAAGACTATCATCTCAAGGATTCCAGCCCTGAGTACTGGGACAGCTAGATTTTTTTATAGGATAATAAGAACAGTGGCATAATGGGGGAGATACCTAGGTGGGGATAACTTAATGGTGGAGGGAGGCCCCTAGGATGACACAATGGAGGGTGGTTACTGATATTCTAATGATGTCTAAAATGGATAAACGTTTATCCTGTCAAACATTAAGAAGGAATGTCTATAACTTAAAGATATAAAATCTTCATCTCATCAACCATTTGAGAGGGAATGATTATAGCCTGGGGTTTTGGGGCAGAGCAACTGAGGTAGACCTTTATCTCATCAAACATTAAGAGGAAAAGGTTATAACCTGAGTCAGAATAATCAAATAGGACAATCGGAGAAACTGGGTCACCACATTAAAAGGGAACTTTGGTACAACACTATCTCACAAAATCTTAAAACTAGAAAGGGACCCAAAGATCTTCAGCTCAATTTTTTTATGACCAGAATCTCTTCAACAACTTCCCTGACAGGAGTGATCTCATCTCAGATTAATCTTCAATCAAAGGAACTCACTTTGAGGCTACCCAGTCTCCTTTTGGACATTTCTGAGAATTAAGCAATTCTTTTGTATAATGTATCTGAAATATATGTTTCTCTATGCCTTTTTTTTTCCTTCTATAGAAAAGGGAAGTCAGTATGAAAAGGAAAGTGGGTGAGTGGTAGACCAAGATGTATCTCTTCAAATCTCTTAATTTTTTCTTCCTTCAGACCAGAAAATCTCAGTTCCAAGTCCTTTTTCTTACTAGGATCTCACCAGAGGCAGCATGATATAGTGGAGAGAACCTGGGCAGAGAGTTAGGAGACTTGAATGCAAATTTTACTTCTTCCACTGACAAACCTTTTCTATTGACTTCAAGTTCCTCCTGTTTAAAATTGGTCATGATCATTTATAGGTTCCTCTTCACTCTAGATAGTTTTCATTTCTAAGTTCTCTTTTGAGGCTTAAAGATTCTAATTTTTACTTGACTGTTATAACCATAGTCTTGGTATGGGCTTTGTCTGGTCTTCCATTAGTCTAGTCTTATATTGGAGATTAAGACTAAAGGAAATTTACTGGGTTACTTTGGGGAAATCATGTTAATGGCCTCAGGATTGTTAGGGACTGGAGCACATGGTCATCTGATAAACAGAAAGGACCTGAGCCAGATTGCAAAGATCCTCTGCACATTGCAAACTCAGTTTTTCTTTCCCTTTTCTATGCTTCTGATTCAGAGTTTCAGGGGATGGCCCATCCTTGACCATAGAATATAATCCAGCATCTTACATTAGCCAATGAACTTGCACCAAATTTTTAAGATTTTGGGCTTTGGCTCCTGGGTTCTTTCCTGGATTTAGGGTTCAGGGCCCTGAGCCAAGTTCTAAATTTTTTGATCTCTAATTTGTGATTTGGCAGCTGGACTGATCTTTTGACTTTAAATTGTACTCTAAACTAGTCCAATCTGGATTTAGGATTCGTTTCTCACTTTTGTCCCCCCTTTGATGGTTGCAAAAATCTCACTGTTTTGCCTGAAACCACTAAGCAAGAATGTCTGGGGCAATGAGAGCATTAAAGGGTAGAAAGAGAAAAAAAGCATCTTGTTCAATCAAGATGTCTAATTTTTAATTTTCTTATTCTTTGAACTTTAATATTTTGAGTGATACTTAATTTTGTCACAACGAGGGAGTTCTAAACTCTTTGGAATTCCTGTGGCCAACAAACAAACAAACAAACAAACAAACAAACAAACAAACAAATAAATAAATAAATAAATAAATAAATAAATAAATAAATGAATAAAAAAAATAATGCCTTAGTAGCCAACTCTGATTATGAGTTCTTCAATTAATTATGCTAATTCCTAGATGGACACATCTAATTCATTGCTAAACTTCTACTTAAAGTGTTTCCAGCTTAAGAGGATCTGTAAAATCTTGTACTTGATTTTCTCTCTTATCCACTTCAGGAAGATTAACTTTTTCTTTATGCAATGTGATTCAAACCTAGCACTGGGGAAGACTCTAATTCCTGTTCTCTATCAATTTTATGTGGTACTATGTGGTATTGCTTCGAATCAAAACTTTTACTTTTATAGCATAACATTTGAGAGGTTAGGTCAAATGACTGTACTAGAAGTTCTCAGATCTCAAAACTAGAAGAAATTTCCAATAAAATACAGACCAAGCTCTCTATGAAAGAACTTTGTCAATGACCTTTCTGACAATGAGCTATTCAGTTTGAATCTGTCTAATTATGGGGACCTTATTCCATAATAGAATATAAAGTTGTAAGTAAAAGTACAGATAATAACAATAGACATTTTTATCATTGGTTGGTTTTTGTCCTTTGTTCTCAAAGAGAACCAAAATGACATTATTATGTTAGAGACAAGTTACAGTGTGTCCGACTGTGGCTGACCAAACTAATATGAGCATGGAATGCTCTGCCACAGGTTGGATACAAATAGTCCTTATCATTTGGGATAGCTTCTCTAATTTTATGCATCTTGTATTTCCTATGGGCTAATTCAATTCTGCTTTGCTCATAGAGCACAGTATCTTCCTTGATGAGAGCATGCCATGCTGTGTGGTCCTGTTCCAGTGTCTTCCATGTCATATAGTTGATTCTAAAGTTCTTAAGAGAAATCTTAGGAATGTCTTTGTATCACTTTTCCTGACCACCACATGAGTGTTTGCCCTGTGTGAGTTCGTCATAAAAAAAAATTTTTTTTTGCCAGCATACATTTGGCATTTGAACAATCTGGCCAGCCCAACAGAGTTGTGTTTTCTGCAGTAGAATTGGAATTTCTGGCAGTTTAGCTCGAGAAATGACCTTGGGGTCTGGTATCTTATTCTGTTGGGGGAATCTTCAGAATCTTCCTAAAACAATTCAAATGGAAGGGATTCCGTTTCCTAGCATGGCACTGGTATACTATCCAAGTTTCACAGGCATACACCAACAAAGTCAGCATAATGACTCTGTAGACCTTAAGTTTGGTAGTCAATCTAATTCCTTTCCTTCTGAGCCTCCCAAATACTGAACTAGCTCTGGCAATGCATATGACAATCTCATTATCAATGTGGATATCTCTGGAAAGTATACTGCCAAAATAAGTAAACTTATCCACAGCATTCAAAACTTCACCATTTAGTATAACTGATGGTTCCACATATGGATGGTGTGCTGCTGGTTGATGGAGGACTTGTGTCTTCTTGGCATGTTAGGCCAAAATTAACACAAGCAGTAGAGGATTGATCCATACTTTATTGCATCTCTGCTTTGGAGGCTGCATTGAGTGAACAATCATCTCCAAACAACAACAACAAAAAAAATCACGTACCAATACTCCCTTCGCTTTAATTTTGGCTTGTAGGCTTTTCAAGTTGAATAATTTACCACTAGTGTGGTAGCTGACTTTGATTTCATGTTTGTCCTCATTGAAGGCATTTGACAATGTGGTTGAAGACATTATGTTAAAAAACATGAGAGCAAGCACTCAGCTTTGTTTCATTCCATTGGTGACTAGGAAAGCTCAATAGCACCGTCCATTGTCCCTAACCTGGGCAAGTATGCTATCATGAAATTGACATGTTCATGCTGATGAACTTTTTTGGGCAACATAATTTTGACATAGTTTTCCATAAGTAAGTTTTCCATGTAACAAAGTCATATCTACAAATATTGTATACAGATCTTTGTTCTGCTCCTGGAATTTTCCCTGCAGTTGTTGAGCAGTAAACACCATATTGACTCTTCCTTGGTCCCTGTTGAAGCCTACACATCTAGGTGTATTAAGGGGGGACTCTGTGATTGTCACAGGACAATCTATTCCCTTTACCTTTATACCTTTACAAAGATGGATTGTAGAGTCATCTTTGAACTACTGGGGCATAACTTATATTGCCATATAATCTAGAAAATTTTGGCCAGTTTTTATATGAGCAATGGACCCTGCGGTGTCCTTGTTCTTCTTTAAAATATAATAGTTCTCTCTGGGAGCAGGTTTCTTGGGGAGTTTTCTGGAGGCAGCCTTAGTTTCAGTTGAAATTAATAATCACCCCAAACGCAGCCAGGTGATAAAAGTTCAAACGTTTATTTTCTCCTTCCAAAATAGCCCAGTTAGTTTTTCTTAGAGGCCTATCTTTCTGCTTGGTTCCAAGAGCTCTTGCAGTTGTCCTTTGCCTCTGCTTTCTTCAGCCTCCAGCCAGCACAAAGGCGAAAGTTGGAATGAATCTCTCTTGCCTCTAAGAGAGAGCTTCTCTCTGAACTGACTTGACGCTCCCCTCTCAATCTTTTCAGCTGAACTACCTACTGATCCTGTGTCTGCTTCTTATATATGATCTCCTCTGAGAGAGTGAGATTATGGGATCTGAGAGTGGGATTATGGGTTTCCTCCCAGAGTGCTTTCTGGCTCTAAGAGCTTCTTGCTTATATGAGCAAAGGTGTGAACACAAGCATTGTTTCTATAAGTTCCACTTAGTATCTTGTTTCTTCTGGCGCATAACATCTCCTTGTAAGATCAGATCAATCATACTGAACCATGCTAAATTAGATAATTATTGTCTCTATCAACTCTAATGACTTAACAATTTGTAAGGATTCCAACATCTCCTGCTTTCTTTTGTTTTAGAACATAAGGCGGTCATGACCTCCCTGACTTCTCAAAGAGGTGAGAACCCCAAAAAGAACGTGATCATGACTTCCCTGACTGTTCAAAAAAGGAGTGAAAACACCATAAAAAGAAGGTGATCAACCTTCCCTGACATCTCAAGAAGGGAGATGAAAATACCAAAGGAAATGGGAAGTCAAATCAGATTAGCAGGTTTCTGAAGGGGCTCACTTGAAACAGCTATACATGGTATACATAAATCCATCAATATGGGAGGCATTACACACAATTTACATAAGCACATAGCAATATAACACAGGCTAGTAGCAATGTAACAACATGAATCAACATACGAAGAATTTACACATGTCCATAAGTCCTAGAAATAGTCCAAAAGGAATCCATCGTTCATTAGTTCATGTGCCAGGAATCCAATGAATGGTTCCTGTAAGCTCTGAAGTACTGCAATAGTCTCATGAACAATTTTTCATCTCAAGGAATCCAGTGATGCCTGCTAGTTTTTGTTCATCTTATTTTAGGGAATCCAATGATTCCTGAAGATTTTCAAGTTCTTTTAACAGTCTCATTATCATCCATGCTCTTTCAGTGTCAGATGTTTCTTAAATCTTCTCCTTTGTTTCCAGATTTTTCTCTTTTCCTGTTTCTCTCTGATGGACAAAGCAAATATGGCTCGTTGGCACCCATCTGATTCCTTCTCCATCTGTAGAAATACAAGCAAACCCTCTTCCTCAGGCAGTTAACCTATCTAACTCCTTTCTATTTACCACTTTGGGGATTTTTCCTCATCATCTGGCAATTACATTGGAGCTGTTTGCACTGGGTTGGGTTAAAAGGCCTGTATTCTCCCCAACTGTAATCCTGATTGCTTTTCTATTGGTTGATCACATCAGAGTCCTGACCTTCTAAAGACTCTCTGGGTATAATCTCAGCTGCTATCATACCCCATCTGTCTTTTGTATAATATTTAGGAGCTGGGCCCTGTCTCTCATTTCCCTGGGTCAACCTACATTCAGAGGCCCAGTGAAAGCCTCAGTTGCATTTTGGACATGGGGTTTTGGATTTTATTCTCTTATCCTGTCCTTTCATTTTATTTCCATATCTACAATGAGTTCTAAGATGTCCAATTTTTCCACACTGAAAGCATCTACGAGTTTCTCTAGAAGTCCCTTGCCAAGAGGGTCTTCCCATATTCATCATAGTTTGGGTATAATAAGCATTTGTGTCCACTGTGGCGTAGCGTCTTATGATCTCCTCTAAAGGAGCATCTTTGTCTAGTTCCCAAATAATTCTTTTGCAAACCTCATTGGTATTTTCCTTAGCCAGATGTCTGGTCATTATTTCTGTGGCAGCATAATCTCCAGTGGTTCTTATTACAGCTGTTTGCAAATGTCCCACAAAATCTGCAAAAGGTTCATTGGGACCCTGCTCTATTTTTGTAAAAGCTTTACTTCCATTTTTCTCTCCAGGGAGAGAACTCCAAGCTTTTATTGCAGACTTAGAAATTTGCTCATATACTGGTATGGGACAATAAATCTGTTCTGAATTCTCTCCATACTGACCTTCACCAGTTAGTTGGTCAAAAGCGATTTGTACATTAGCTCCTGTTTGCCTATTGTGTTGGGATTGAATCCTACATAATTCATTAAATTCCAAAAGCCACAACAAATTTTGTCCAGGTTCTAAGCATGTCCTAGCTATGGATTTCCAATTGTTTGGGGTTAAGATTTCATAAGATAAATTATCTAGTAACAGCTTAACCTAAGAGGATATAGCCCCATAAAGAATGCAACCCTTTTTCAAATCTTTAATTTTTTCCAAATTAAAAGGAGTGTATTTTCTCTCTTTTTGACCTGAAGAGTCAAGCTTTTCAATCACAGGATATGCATTTATAAAATCAGATATATCTTCTCCTTCATTTTTTGCTTTAATTAATGCCTCTTCTAATCTTGTCATAGTCTGTTTCACAGGAGATGCCTTAATAAGTGGTTCTGATTGCATTACTTCCTCTTCTCCTCTTACTTCTTCCTCCACCCATGAAAGGTTAATTGAGGGGGGAGGGTCATGAGATGAAGAATGATCTAATTTCTCCTGCTGTGAAGTATCACACAGAATTATACTTAACTCCATTCTTATCTGATTCTTTCTGCTTTTCACCTAGTTTAGTTGGCACCTCTCCCTCCTGCTGTTTCTTCTTTTTCCTTATTCTAACATTTATAAAATTTCTTAAAGCCAATTGTATTAAATTATATGTATTAAGTATGTCTTTGGTAATTGAGTTAGGTCCATTTTTATTATAGAATTGACAAAGATCCTCTCCTACTAATTTCCATTTGTCTAGATCCAATTCTTTTTCCAAAGAGAAACAAGGACATATGTGTTTTACAGTTTCTAAAAGTTCAGTGATCTGCTGCAAAATTATAATCAAACCTTGGCTTTCCATAACCTTGACAATGCTCTCTAAACATTTTCCTTGAACAGAAACAGAAGGTTATTTTCTAAACATCTGTCCCATCTTGGATGAAATTCTACTTTAACTCTTTTAACAAAATTTCTTTGTTGTACTCATCCTAATTTCTGGGTTGAGGAGTCTTCCACTGGATCAGGATTGGAGCTTTTCCACTGGAATCAGGATTTTGTCAGCCCCACGCTGGGCACCAAAATGTGGTGTTCTTGTTCTTCTTTAAAATATAATAGTTCTCTCTGGGAGCAGGTTTCTCAGGGAGTTTTCTGGAGGCAGCCTTAGTTTCAGTTGAAATTAATAATCACCCCAAACGCAGCCAGGTGATAAAAGTTCAAACATTTATTTTCTCCTTCCAAAATAGCCCAGTTAGTTTTTCTTAGAGGCCTATCTTTCTGCTTGGTTCCAAGAGCTCTTGCAGTTGTCCTTTGCCTCTGCTTTCTTCAGCCTCCTGCCAGCACAAAGGTGAAAGTTGGAATGAATCTCTCTTGCCTCCAAGAGAGAGCTTCTCTCTGAACTGACTTGACGCTCCCCTCTCAATCTTTTCAGCTGAACTACCTACTGATCCTGTGTCTGCTTCTTATATATGATCTCCTCTGAGAGAGTGAGATTATGGGATCTGAGAGTGGGATTATGGGTTTCCTCCCAGAGTGCTTTCTGGCTCTAAGAGCTTCTTGCTTATATGAGCAAAGGTGTGAACACAAGCATTGTTTCTATAAGTTCCACTTAGTACCTTGTTTCTTCTGGCCCACAACATCTCCTTATAAGATTAGATCAATCATACTGAACCATGCTAAATTAGATAATTATTGTCTCTATCAACTCTAATAACTTCACAGTTTGTAGGGATTCCAACAGGACCCTTCCCCAATCTTATAAATCTTAGCTGGAACAGAATCAACATTTGGTGTTTTACTACCCAAAATTGCATTCAAAATCTCTTCTTCTTCAGATAGAGAGTGATTGATTTCAACTTGAGATAAATGGTCAATAGCTTCAGCATTGATTGTTGAGAACACTCTAGAAGCGTTCAGTCCTCTTTTCAGGAAAAAGAGATGTCCTTATCACTAATCAGTAACAAGACAATATACCAATATTGAGATGCAAAGAAGTGTAGGAGGGAAACGTGTCTATATATTTTCATCAACAACAGAGAAAAAATAGATCAAATATATTAATTGGACATATAAAAATAACAAATTAAAAGGCTGAATTAAGCAGTAAACAAAAAATTCTGAAAATCAAAGAAGAGATTAATAAAACTTGTAATGGGCTGAGGCTTGAGTTGATGCACTGAGGTCCCAAGCACATGAGGCTAAATAGTAATTGGACCATACTCTTGGAGAAAGAATGGCCCCCACCCACTCTTTGTGCAAGTCCTGATGTGTTGTATAGGAAATGACGATTTTGGTGGGTGGAGGCAGGGGAGTGGAAAAGGAAGGGGAGGAGAGACTTTTTGGGATTGCCATTGCCAAGGTGGGCTCAGCTCAGGTCGCTCTCTGTTAGCTGGCTTCCTGTCACAGCTGCCTATATTTGCTATCGCAATCTTTATTCACCTCTTCACTTCAATAAATACTGAAGATTTTCCCCTTAACCTGAATTCCTGACTCCGGCTGATTTTAAATACGCGGTCATTACATTTGGCACCCGAACAGGGACCCTACTTTCACTGAAGAAGTCGCCAGTGACCAGGAACTTAGGTGAGTACAAGACAAACAGGGAACTTATTTTCTTAAAGACTAAACTAGTAACTTTTTGGCTGAAATGGGACAGATCCTAGGTAAAGATTCTCCATCCCCCACCCCAACCCCCCCACCCCCAGCCCCACCCAGAAAGTGGTGAATGGAAGGGACCAGATAGGCTAACTGCTTTGGGGAGAGGGTTTGCTTGTATCTCTACAGGTGGAGAAGGAATCAGATGGGTGCCAACGAGCCATATTCGCCTTTTCCATCGCAGAGAGACGGAGAAGACCCTTGAAACGAAGGAGAAGACCCAAGAAACATCGGGTGGTTCTGTTGCTGATTGTGCTCACCATTGAAAGAGTGTGGCAGTTATGGCGTTTGACTCATGGACATAGAAAATCATTGGACTTCAAAACCCTCAGAAATCATTGGATTCTCTGAGACATTAGATTGTTGTAGGACTTTAAATCCCTCAGGAATCATTGGATTCTTTGAGACATAAGACTTGAAAGCCCTCAGGAATCATTGGATTTTCTGAGAAATGATAAGACTGTTACAGGACTTCAAAATCTGCTGGAATCATTGGATTCCCTAAGACATAAAAAGACTTTTGCTGGACTTCAAAAACTTGGGGGGATGATTGGATTCCCTGATATGTGAAGCAATGGACAATAGATTGGTTTTGGACTATCTCTTGGCTGCTGAAGAGGTATATGTGTGACTGCTGTTTACATACTTTCCTTCTAGGACTTCTGGCAATCTTTTACATCATAATGTTGATTTATATTGTTTGTTATACCGTTACTTGGGTGTATAATTCATGTTTGTTACACCACATCAAGCCTGCACTGACTGTGGGGAGAGTCATCACTAATAGTCTCTGCGTTGTTGCTATGTGCTATGTGCTATGTGTTCCCATGCTGATGGGTTTGTGCATAATAAGACCCTTGAGCCCAGAAACCTGCTAGCAACCCCCACTTCACTTTGGTACTTTTCATCTCCCTTCCTGAGATGTCAGGGAGGGCGTGATTATCTCCTTTTTAGTGCTTTCACCTCCCTTCCTGAGAAGTCAGGGGGGTCGTGATCACCTTCTTTTCGGTGTTTTCACCTCCTTTCCTGAGAAATCAGGGAGGGTGTGATCACCTCCCCTTGGGGGCTCTGACCTCCCTGAGGAGTCAGGGATGGCATGATCACCTGTGTTCTAAAACAAAAGAAAGCGGGAGATGTAATGGGCTGAGGCTTGAGTTGATGCACTGAGTCCCAAGCACATGAGGCTAAATAGTAATTGGACCATATTCTATTTATATGCTTGGAGAAAGAATGGCCCCCACCCACTCTTTGTGCAAGTCCTGATGTGTTGTATAGGAAATGACGATTTTGGTGGGTGGAGGCAGGGGAGTGGAAAAGGAAGGGGAGGAGAGACTTTTTGGGATTGCCATTGCCACGGTGGGCTCAGCTCAGGTCGCTCTCTGTTAGCTGGCTTCCTGTCGCAGCTGCCTATATTTGCTATCGCAATCTTTATTCACCTCTTCACTTCAATAAATATTGAAGATTTTTCCCTTAACCTGAATTCCTGACTCCGGCTGATTTTAAATACACAGTCATTACAAAAACTGAAAGCAAAAAAGTTATCAAATCACTAAATCAAAGAGCTTCTAATAATAATATCAATAAAATACATTTTTTACAAAAATTTAAAAGCTGGAAAAGGGAACAAAATTGCTATTATCAAAAATGAAAAAGAATACACAATAAATAAATAAAGGAATTATTACATAATAGTTTGCTTAATTATATGCCAACAAAAAAGATATCTTAAATAGAAATGAATCAATATCTACAAAAATAAAAATATTTAGATCAATAGAACAGCAAATAGAGAATTTAAATGACATCATTTCAGAATAGAAATAGAACAGGTCAAAATGTTTGTTGTACAATTTCAATTGGGTCCTCCCTTCAAGAAAGCAGTCTTTTTATTCTTCCTTGAATCTTTTTCTCTCCTACTTCTTCCGTCTACTTTCAGTGAGACAGAAGTTTCTCTGGCTACTTTTTCCAGTATGGCTGCACTCATTCTTCTCTACTCATTGGACAATATGGTAGACTCACAATGCTCTTCTTTCCTTATTGCCATTTATAAGTTCTCCTCTTTCCTCCATCACTCAGCAACTTCTTTTTCTTTGAGGCTCTTGGCATTTATTCATATCAATCAAAACCTTGATAGCTATTTATAAATTTCCAGATCATTCCCTTCTTTCCTCAATGAATTTGAAATCTGATTCACATACTTTTTTCCTTCACCTCAAATTCTATTCTTACACTAAGGGACCTGAAAATACAAATTGATTCTCCCTCAAATACTTTAACTAGTCAGGTACTTGACTTATTCACTTCCACCCTAATTCAGCCACATAGAAATATAGTCATCTCCTTAATTTTGCCATCACCCACAAAAGTACCTTCTGTGAGCAAGAATTCTGATTGACAATTATTGGCTAAATAATTATCATAATCTATTGGCTTTTCACCTCCCCCTCTGTCTTCCTTGAAATAACTCTACTTCTCAGCTATATCATGACTTTGAATCACCTTAGAGTGTAAGGTATGTTTAGAAAAGACTAGTACCTCTGGGGGTAAGGGCTGCCAAGCTTTTCACAGAGCTGCTTTCCACCTTTGGTGTCTACTTGATCTATTTAACTTTCACCTGTGGCTTTAAGAAGCTGTAATATGCATAGTGGCCATGTTCTGTAAACTGTTTTGGCAAATAAGATAAATCAGGACAGTAACCAAATATCTTAATAAAACCCTATGGTAAATTGGGGGAGCTGTTTACACCTAAGCATGGAGAACTTTTCCTGGTAGAAATGGAGGGTAGAGTCCTGCCTTTCTGTCGGCAAGCAGGGAAGAGAACAATGTGTGTTCTTTTTTCACCTACATAGAGAGAAATTTGTAGCTCCCTGGTATAGAATTTGGAAGCCACATTTCACTTTGATTTGGGATTGAAGTATCCTTTACCATCCAAAAGAAATGAGGGAGGAAAGGGATATGCTTGAAGGTGTGGTTAAGGGGTAGGTTCTTTCAAAGATATATAAAAGTCAATTGAAGAAACTAAGGATGTTTTAGCCTAGAGAAGAGAGGTAGTACCAACATGACTAATCACTATTTTCACATATTTGAAGACCTGTCAAGTAGAAAAGCTTAAAAATGAAGATAATGTAAATTTGAAAATGATGTAACCTTTGGGGAAGGTTGATTTGGGGTCCCAAGCTCTCCTCTGGGAGGGACCACACCCTTCCCAAGATAAGTAATCTCTTTTCAATTGGAAATCTTGGCCTGAAGCATACATTGAGTGGCTCAACCTCCCAGTTAAGTAACCTCATTCAATTTTGAATTGAATTGAATTGAAAATCAATCTCTCAGAGACCTACATGGACTGATGCTAAGTGAGATGAGCAGAACCAGGAGATCATTATACACTTCAACAACGATATTGTATGAGGATGTATTCTGATGGAAGTGGATTTCTCTGACAAAGAGACTTAACTGAGTTTCATTGGATAAATGATGGACAGAAACAGTTACACCCAAAGAAGGAATACTGAGAAATGAATGTGAACTATTTGATTTTTGATTTTCTTCCCGAGTTATTTTTACCTTCTGAATCCAATTCTCCCTGTGCAGCGGGAGAACTGTTCGGTTCTGCAAATATGTATTGTATCTAGGATATACTGCAACATATTTAACATATATAGGACTGCTTGCCATCTTAAGGGGGGGGGGAGGGGAGGAGGGAGGGAGGGGAAAAAACGAAACATAAGTGATTGCAAGGGATAATGTTGTGTAAAAATTATCCTGGCATGGATTCTGTCAATACAAAGTTATTATTAAATAAAATTAAATTAAAAAAAAATAAAAAATAAAGAACTATTAAAAAAAAAAAAGAAAAAAGAAAATCAATCTGTCAGGATTTAGCCTCCAGTTGGGGGCCAAAGATCAAAGCAGCTCCAGTATATCTAGAGCTGTATGCCTAGACATCTTTGCAAAAGTCCTAACAGGATTATGCCCATTGCTGGAGATAATTTCTTCTCAGTGTTAACCTCCCTTTGCTGTATTCCTGACAGGACCTTGCCCACTAAGAAAACTGTCTCCTAGCAAGCTGTCTTCTTGTGTAAATAAATCCCATTCTTTGGCAAAGCCTGCTATAGGGCAAGGGGATCTCATTATTAGGGCATCTCTTACCCTCAATTCTTGCACCTAATCAAAAAGGTTATATGAACTAATGAAAAAAAAATGTGATTGGATTCTGAGAAACAGTGTTTAAATTCTGGTTCTGCTAGTTACAATCTGTTGAACTTCAGGCAAATCTAATGACCTCTCTGAATTTCAATTTCTTCATCTAAAGATGTATGTAATATTTATGCTACTGCTGAAGAAAGCATTGTAAAATGCTACAGAAATATAAGTTGTTTATAAATTTGTATAGATTTAATAGGTGAGGAAATTAGAAGGAAGCACATTTTCATTTCTACATGGAAGAGCTTTCAAAAATCAGACCCTTCCCCAAAACAAAATTATAAGTTGAGAGCCTCCTTTTGATGAGGGGAACCCCGAAACTCTCTCTCACTCTCTCTCTCTGACTTTGAGGGAAAAGCAGGGGATCAAGATAAAGTGGTTTCATTCTGTTATCTGGGTGGGACTAGTTGAGTCCAGGACCACTCCTATTTAGCCCGATCTGGAGATGGAGATTTCTATCCAACTCTATTGAGTTGGGTTGAAGGAAGCAACCCAACTCCTTGCAGAGGATCTAATCATGCCAAGGAATTTTTTTCCCCTTGGCATACCTGCAACCCTCTGCCCTGAAAAGACATTCTCTTTTCAGCATTACTCCCTCTTTATCTCTCTCACCTATTTCCTTAGCAAGACCATATTCACCTCTCTGTCAGGATTTCTCTGCTAGAAACTTTCTCTGCTAGATTATTTCTCTGCTAGTGTTATGCCACAGTTCTCTTTAACTGTCCTGACTCAGTTTCCTTGTACAAGTTTCCCTCGTCTCAGTCTTCCTAAGTACTCCCCTAAGCTGTAAATCTCCCTCTGGCCCATGAAGGCTGAGGACCAATTAGTCTAAGGTTATAAATTATTAGCCCAAGCAAGATAAACAAGAGAGTAGACCTCCTGATTATCTTCTGTCCTTGAGAATTTACAACATCCCTCTAAAATATTCCAAGATAGTTCACTAACATCTTTATCTCTGGGTATTCAGACATCCTGTCTCTGGGTTCCTTTTTGATTGCCAGCTGGGCTTCCCGTTCTTTCCTACTCTTTCCCTCTTCTTTGTCTCTAAAAGGTATATAAAGGTTAGAGATTCCTCCATTCATTGCTGGAGAATGGCGGCTGGCTGTGGATGCTGGACGCTGGATTCTTTGAGATAATAGTCTCCTCCAGACCTGGGACCAACATGAATTCCTTGGTCCCAGTATATCTTTATCTCTGTCTGACTGGATAATTTGAGACGAGAGTCCTGTCCAGTCAATCTTACTCTCCCATTAATAAAATATTAAAAACTCTCTAATCTCTCTCCTGCCTCAGTTTCTCTGGCATTACATTTTGGAGGTTCCCCCGAGATAATAGAAACTGAGAACTGGATTAGAGATTGGAGACCTCTCCGTCTCCACCTAGGCCTGGGCTCAGAACCTGGGTCTATTCCTTGGGAAAAGATCAGCACTCTGGATAGAAAAGGAAGCAGTTCTTCAGCCTCAGTCTGGCCTACAGTGGACAACGGAATCGATTCGGCATTTGGGAGAGTAAGTCTGTCTGGGTACCTTTTGGGGTACCATCTGGTTCTGGTTCTGGTTCTGGTCTGGTCTGTTGCTAGCAACCTGCAGTCTCAGAATAAATACCGACGGGTTTAAAAATTCTGAGACGGATATTTTCTGGGATGCTGGAAAATATCCTCTGGGTATGTTATGTGTTATATGTTTGTTTAATGTTGTAACTGTGTAGTCTGTGTGATATGTGTTCTATGTTCTGTGTGATTTGTCTGTTTTATTGGTTGGAAAATTTTTTTAAGAACAACGTTGCAACTGTGCTTAATAAAATGGAGCTCCATGTTTGTCTGTGTGTGTCTGTGTTAAAAGGTAGCAAGCTTGTAAGAGATAAGGATTCAGCCTCTGTGTTGCAGATTTAGAGAATATCAAGAAGTTTGAAAAATCTTTCTCTCTCCCTCTCTCTGTCTCTGGCTGACTGCAGCAGCCTGTGAGACAAAGGGAGAAAAGGGAGAGAAAGGAAGAAAGAAAAAAAAAAGGAAATGAAAAAAAAAAATAGATTGAAAGGGATTTGAAAATTCGGAAAATTAAAATATGTATATAGAAGACCAGTGTGCTAACATTTATTTTTATTTTTATTTTTATTTTTATTTTTTTTATTTTTTTTTTATAATAAATTTTATTTTATTTAATAATAACTTCGCATTGACAGAATCCATGCCAGGATAATTTCTACACGACATTATCCCTTGCAATCACTTATGTTTCGTTTTTTCCCCTCCCTCCCTCCTCCCCCCCCCCCCAGGATGGCAAGCAGTCCTATATATGCTAAACATGTTGCAGTATATCCTAGATACAATACATATTTGCAGAACCAAACAGTTCTCTTGTTGCACAGGGAGAATTGGATTCAGAAGGTAAAAATAACTCGGGAAGAAAATCAAAATTGCAAATAGTTCACATTCATTTCCCAGTATTCCTTCTTTGGGTGTAGCTGTTTCTGTCCATCATTTCTCCAATGAAACTCAGTTAAGTCTCTTTGTCAGAGAAATCCACTTCCATCAGAATACATCCTCATACAATATCGTTGTCGAAGTGTATAATGATCTCCTGGTTCTGCTCATCTCACTTAGCATCAGTCCATGTAGGTCTCTCCAAGCCTCTCTGTATTCATCCTGCTGGTCATTCCTTACAGAGCAATAATATTCCATAACGTTCATATACCACAATTTACCCAGCCATTCTCCAATTGATGGGCATCCATTCATTTTCCAGTTTCTAGCCACTACAAACAGGGCTGCTACAAACATTTTGGCACATACAGGTCCCCTTCCCTTTTTTAGTATCTCTTTGGGGTATAAGCCCAATAGAAACACTGTTGGATCAAAGGGTATGCACAGTTTGATAACTTTTTGGGCATAATTCCAGATCGCTCTCCAGAATGGCTGGATTCGTTCACAACTCCACCAACAATGCATCAATGTCCCCGTTTTCCCGCATCCCCTCCAACATTCATCATTGTTTTTTCCTGTCATCTTAGCCAATCTGACAGGAGTGTAGTGATATCTCAGAGTTGTCTTAATTTGCATTTCTCTGATCAATAGTGATTTGGAACACTCATGTGAGTGGTAATAGTTTCAATTTCTTCATCTGAAAATTGTCTGTTCATATCCTTTGACCATTTATCAATTGGAGAATGGCTTGATTTTTTATAAATTTGAGTCAGTTCTCTATATATTTTGGAAATGAGGCCTTTATCAGAACCTTTAATTGTAAAGATGTTTTCCCAGTTAGTTACTTCCCTACTAATCTTGTTTGCATTCGTTCTGTTTGTACAAAGGCTTTTTAATTTGATATAATCAAAATTTTCTATTTTGTGATTGGTAATGGTCTCTAGTTCATCTTTGGTCACAAATTTCTTTCTCCTCCACAAGTCTGAGAGATAAACTATCCTATGTTCTTCTAATTTATTTATAATCTCGTTCTTTATGCCTAGGTCATGGACCCATTTTGATCTTATCTTGGTATGTGGTGTTAAGTGTGGGTCCTTGCCTAATTTCTGCCATACTAATTTCCAGTTATCCCAGCAGTTTTTATCAAATAATGAAATCTTATCCCAAAATTTAGAATCTTTGGGTTTGTCAAACACTAGATTGCTATAGTTGACTATTCTGTCTTGTGAACCTAACCTTTTCCACTGATCAACTAATCTATTTCTAAGCCAATACCAGATGGTTTTGGTGACTGCTGCTTTATAATATAATTTTAGATCAGGTACAGCTAGACCACCTTCATTTGATTTTTTTTTCATTAATTCCCTTGAGATTCTCGACTTTTTATTGTTCCATATGAATTTTGTTGTTATTTTTTCTAAATCATTAAAATATTTTCTTGGAAGTCTGATTGGTATAGCACTAAATAAATAGATTAGTTTAGGGAGTATTGTCATCTTTATTATATTTGCTCGGCCTATCCAAGAGCACTTAATATTTTTCCAATTATTTAAGTCTGACTTTATTTGTGTGAAAACTTTTTTGTAATTTTGCTCATATAATTCCTGACTTTCCTTTGGTAGGTAGATTCCCAAATATTTTATGCTATCAACAGTTATTTTGAATGGAATTTCTCTTTGTATCTCTTGCTCTTGGATTTTGTTGGTGGTGTATAAGAATGCTGAGGATTTATGGGGATTTATTTTGTATCCTGCTACTTTGCTAAAATTGTGAATTATTTCTAATAGCTTTTTAGTAGAATCTCTGGGGTTTTCTAGGTATACCATCATATCATCTGCAAAGAGTGATAGTTTGGTTTCCTCATTGCCTACTCTAATTCCTTTAATCTCTTTCTCGACTCTTATTGCAGAGGCCAGTGTTTCTAATACAATATTGAATAATAATGGTGATAGTGGGCAACCTTGCTTCACTCCAGATCTTACCGGGAAAGGTTCCAGTTTTTCCCCATTGCATATGATGCTTACTGAAGGTTTAAAATATATGCTCCTAACTATTTTAAGGAAAAGTCCTTTTATTCCTATGCTCTCAAGTGTTTTTATTAGGAATGGCTGTTGGATTTTATCAAATGCTTTTTCTGCATCTATTGAAATGATCATATGGTTTTTGTTTGGTTGGTTGTTGATATAGTCAATTATGTTAATAGTTTTCCTAATATTGAACCAGCCCTGCATTCCTGGTATAAATCCTACTTGGTCATAGTGTATTATCCTGGGGATGATTTTCTGTAATCTTTTTGCTAATATTTTATTTAAGATTTTAGCATCAATATTCATTAGGGAGATTGGTCTATAATTTTCTTTCTCTGTTTTCAGCCTACCTGGTTTAGGTATCAGTACCATATCTGTGTCATAAAAGGAGTTTGGTAGGACTCCTTCAATCCCTACTTCTTCAAATAGTTTATTTAGCATTGGAGTTAATTGATCTTTAAATGTTTGATAGAATTCAGATGTAAATCCATCTGGTCCTGGGGTTTTTTTCTTAGGGAGTTGATTGATAGTTTGTTCTATTTCTTTTTCTGAGATAGGAGTGTTTAGGATATTTACTTCTTCCTCTGTTAGTTTAGGTAAGCTATATTTTTGGAGGTATTCTTCTATTTCATTTAAGTTGTCGAATTTATTGGCGTAAAGTTGGGCAAAGTAACTCCTAATTATTGCTCTAATTTCCTCTTCGTTAGTGGTGAGTTCTCCCTTTTCATTTTTAAGACTAACAATTTGATTTTCCTCTTTCCTTTTTTTAATCAGATTTACTAAGGGTTTGTCTATTTTGTTGGTTTTTTCATAGAACCAACTCTTAGTTTTATTAATCAATTCAATAGTTTTTTTACTTTCAATTTTATTGATCTCTCCTTTTATTTTTTGAATTTCAAGTTTAGTGTTTGATTGGGGGTTTTTAATTTGTTCCTTTTCTAGCATTTTTAGTTGCAAGCCCAATTCATTGACCTTCTCTTTCTCTATTTTATACAAATAGGCCTCTAGAGATATGAGATTTCCCCTTATTACCGCTTTGGCTGCATCCCATACATTTTGGTATGATGTCTCATTATTATCATTTTCTTGGATGAAGTTATTAATTATGTCTATAATTTGCTGTTTCACCCAATCATTCTTTAGTATGAGATTATTTAGTTTCCAATTATTTTTTGGTCTACTTTCCTGTGGCTTTTTATTGAATGTAATTTTCAATGCATCATGGTCTGAAAAGGATGCATTCACTATTTCTGCCTTACTGCATTTGAGTTTGAGGTTTTTATGTCCTAATATATGATCAATTTTTGTATAAGTTCCATGAACTGCTGAAAAGAAGGTGTACTCCTTTCTGTCCCCATTACATTTTCTCCAGAGATCTATCATATCTAATTTTTCTAGTATTCTATTTATCTCTTTGACTTCTTTCTTATTTATTTTGTGGTTTGATTTATCTAATTCTGAGAGTGCAAGGTTGAGATCTCCCACTATTATAGTTTTACTGTCTATTTCTTCTTGCAGCTCTCTTAATTTCTCTTTTAGGAATTTAGATGCTACACTACTTGGTGCATATATATTTAATATAGATACTTCTTCATTATTCATTCTACCCTTTAGCAAGATATAGTGCCCTTCCTTATCTCTTTTGATTAGATCAATTTTTGCTTTAGCTTGATCTGAGATCAGGATGGCTACCCCTGCTTTTTTGGCTTCACCTGAAGCATAGTAGATTTTGCTCCAACCTTTTACCTTTAACCTGCATGTATCACCCCGCTTCAGGTGTGTTTCCTGTATACAACATATTGTAGGATTCTGGCTTTTAATCCATTCTGCTAACCGCTTCCTCTTTATAGAGGAGTTTACCCCGTTCACATTTATGGTTAAAATGACCAATTCTGTATTACTTGCCATCTTGTTGACCCCGGTTTATGCTTTTCTCCCTTCTTACTCCCTTACCCCCTCCCTTACCCCCCTTCCCAGTATTAAGCTTGTGAGCTCCCCTTGCTTCTCACAGCCCTCCCTTTTTCAGTATCCCTCCCCTCCCCTTAGAGTTCCCCCCCCCCCAACTTACCCCTTTCCCTCCCAGTTCCCGTATTCCCTTCCACTTAGCTTATTCCTTCCTTTTTCACTTTTCCCTTCTCACTTTTCAATGAGGTGGGAGAAGTTTCACCATAGATTGAATATGTCTAAAATTCTTCTCTTACTGCCAATTCTGAAAGCAGTAAAATACTCACTATTTTCATTCCTCTCCATTCTTTCTCTCAGATATACTAGGTTTTCTTTGCCTCTTCATGAAATGTAGTACCCCCATTTTCCCTTTTTTCTAGTACAATGTCCTTTCCTCAACTAGTTTCTAGAACAAGGTATACATGTATTTTTTATACATCTTTACAGCCGAAATATAGTTCCCAAGATTAATCTTTACCTTTTTAGATTTCTCTTGAGTTCTGTGCTTGTAGATCAAATTTTTTGTTAAGTTCTGGCTTTTTCATCAGAAATAGATGAAATTCGCTTATTTCGTTGAATGACCATCTTCTTCCCTGGAAAAAGATGCTCAATCTCGCTGGGTAAGTTATTTTTGGTTGCATACCAAGTTCCTTAGCCTTTCGGAATATCATATTCCAGGCCCTTCGATCCTTTAATGTGGATGCTGCCAGATCCTGGGTGATCCTTATTGTGGCTCCTTGATACTTGAATTGGGTTTTTCTAGCCGCTTGCAGTATTTTTTCCTTTGCCTGAGGGTTCTGGCATTTGGCCACTATATTCCTTGGTGTTTTGATTTTAGGATCCCTTTCAGTAGGGGATCGATGAATTCTTTCAATGTCTATTTTACCTTCTGTTTCTATGACTTCTGGGCAGTTCTCTTTGATAATTTCCTGGAAGATAGTGTTCAGGCTTTTTTTTTCATCATACTTTTCTGGAAGTCCGATGATTCTCAGGTTGTCTCTCCTGGATCTGTTTTCCAGGTCTGTTGTCTTCCCCAGAAGGTATTTCACATCCTTTTCCATTGTTTGATTTTTTTGGATTTGCTTGACTGATTCTTCTTGTCTCCTCGAGTCATTCAATTCCAATTGTTCGACCCTGATTTTCAGTGAGGTATTTTCTTCACTCACTTTTTTAAGATCTTTTTCTAATTGTCCAATTGAGTTCTTTTGTTCTGTGGAATTTTTTTCCATTTCGCCAATTTTGTTTTTTAGAGAGCTGTTTTCTGTTTCCAGTTCACTAATCCTATTTTTCAAGGATTTGGTTTCTTTATCCACTCTCTCTTTAACTGACTTCTCCAGGCTCTTTTGCCAAGCCTCCCTCTCCTTTTGCAGAGCCTCCCTCTCCTTTTCCCATTTTTCTTCTAGCTCCCTTGTGAGAGCCTTTTTAATTTCCTCCATGAGATTCATCTGTGCTGAGGGATATAAGGTCTCCTCCTTCGGGGATTCACCTGGGGACTGTTTGTTTTTAGTCTCCTCAGGGTTTGGAGTCTGCTCTTTATCTGTATAAAAGCTGTCCAGGGTTAAATTCTTTTTCAGTTTCTTGCTCATTCTGTCTATTTATCAAAGACAAACTATCAAAGAAACAGAAGGAAAAAAAACCCCTTGAATGGAGGCTGCTTTCTTTGGGGGAGGGGCAGGGTATTCGTGAGGCACAGGTCCTACTGTGCTATGGCGCCTGCGCGCTGAGATCCGAGCGCTCTGAGATCCGAGCGGGCTAAGACACTGTGGGGGAGGGGTGGCCAGGTCCCTAGAAACTCCAGCTGTTTGGGATTGTATTCTTCACCCCCGGTGTTTTTAGCTTCTCTGCTGGGCTGCTGACTTGCTCCTATAGCAAAGCTCTCACCGCAGAGACGGCTGCGGTCCTACCCCCTCTCCGCTCCACCCGGTTCTGAGCTGCTATCTGTGCTCTGGTTGCAGCTGCTGCTACCCGCAGACTGCTTCCAAATACCGTCCCCGCCCTCGCGCAAAAACAGACCTTTCTTGACGAGTCTCAAGGATGGTTTCTCTTGGTAAGTAATTGTATGGTTTTTTTTTCAGTCGAGCATTAATTCAGAGGCATGAAATGAAATGAATAGTGAGAGAAAAACACGGAGATTACACAGAAGTGTATTTCCTCTCCGCCATCTTGGCCGGAAGTCCCCCAGTGTGCTAACATTTAAAGGAAAGAAGTTTGAATGGAATATCTAGGCATTCTCTGTGAAGAGAAAAAAGCACTAAATGGGTTTGGAAAGGAGGAACAGAAACCCCTTTGGATACTGAAATGGGAAAAGGGAATTCAACAAACTTCTCTCTGGGGGTGGAGATCTTGGAAACAGCCCCTAGTCTGTTTGCTGATTTAAAAGCTTTGTTAAGTTTTAAGAACAATGATTAAGAAATTTGGGAATTGGTTGTTTGAAAATTTGCTTGTGATTTTAAAACTTTTAACCTGTTGTACTAACTTTGTAAGTACACGGAATTTAGCTATTTTAAACGGACAGAAAAGGTTTTTTTTCCCCTCGAAACAAAGCCTACTAGAGTAAAGAGCAATAAAATTCAAGCTTAGCCTGGCCTGGGCAATAAAAAGCTCTGGAGATAAGATGCTAATAGCTGTTAGAAGAAATGTGGTAGAAAAAAAAAACTTTTAAAAACAGCTGTATTAGTTTGATTCACTTTGTTACCTTCTGAAATATATTGAGTTATTTGTTAACATAAGTTATACTTTAAAACCAGCTCTGCTGGACATGTGTGGGTTTTTGGAGGTTTGGGCTATTCACTATAGTGTGAATCTTACAGGTTTTTGAAGGGAAAATGTAAGAGGAATGCAGGTGATTTAGGAAGGACTGATTTCTAGGGAAATTAGAGGTTTGCATGGTTTTAGGAAGGTGAAAAAAAAGACTTTGGGGAGTAGGTGAAGAGGTGGGGGGAGGAAGCCATCCACCTCCACTGTCTTCTGCTACTTTACAGTAGCATCAGGAGCATCTGATAGGAAAGTTCTTTAAGGAGATTGTTCAAATATGTAGCCAGGAAGAAAGAGAAAGTTGGAAATGGGTAGATTTGGGAAGAAAACTGATGTTGGGAAACTGATGGGCTAAATCTTGAAAAGGATCCCCATGTAGAAAATCGAGTGGGGAACCTGAGGGAACTTTTTTCTAGGGGGCAGGAGTGGGGGAAGGATGGCCATGTGGAATCCTCTCCTCCCCTGACCCTTCTAGAATGTGTTACTGCCGTTTTTTTCTTATCTGATTACGGCCAGTGCAGCAAACTTTGATTTTTTTAAGGGCATGCTAACTTTTAGGTTAATTGATTGAATATTTGGGTTTTTTTTGATACATAAAGGTTTTCTTGGTTAAGAGATATGGTCATAAATGTGATCCATACGTTGGTACAAATATTTCTAAAAGTTTAATTGCTATGTTAAAAAAAAAAAAAACCTTCTTGAATTCTTTTATGTGGAATTGGGTCTTTTGTATAAGTTTAAATTGATTGTATTGGGTCATCCTGAGGTTATTTAAAGGGCCTCTGAACATAATAGTTTTTTCTTTGTCCTTTTGAAGATGTTTCTGTTATGGACAATATGCAGTTTGGGATGGTTTTCTATGTATTGGCTATTTTAAAAGCAAAATGATTTGTATGTATAATATTCACTTATGTAACATCTACCCAGATATGATAATTGTTCTAAGCTGTGAACTTATTGAGACAAAATTTCTTTCTGTTATTACTACAAGGTTATGATAAATAATTGTTTAAGAGTTATCAGAAATTTGATTAATGATCTGTTATTGGAGGTAAAAGTTTTTGGGCTTAGAATTAATTAGTTAATGCTATTTGGGAGTTTTAAAGCTCCACCCTCTGACAGTTACTGGGACAATTGATTGATAAGCTGTTAAAACTCAACTGCTTATGTTATGTTATACTTATGTTCTTGCATTTTTCCTTTTGTAACTGATCTCTCTGATCAGAGCAATGGTCAATAGAAACTGTTAATGCAATTCAATTATGTCATGACTTGCTATTTTCAGTCCGGTCATATGTAATCATTGTATCCTAAATGCTTGGGCAACTGAGTATTTCGCCTGGTCATCTGTCTGTTACTGGATATTTGTGTTTTGTTTCTTTAAGGTTTCTACATAATAAAAGGACACTTAACAGGGGTCTGTGAGACCTCACTGATGTTACAACTTGGGACTGCACCCGTTTACCTTTCCTGTAAAGCAAACTCGTCTCTTCAAATAGGAAACTGCTGGCCAATTTATTTTGGCCTCCTCATGTTTTGCAGCAGTCTGGTGAACTGAGTCTTTCTATCTGAGACTAATCTAATCTTTCTTTGTTAGAATTGTGTTTTTGTTCTAGATTTTGGTGAAATTACAGATATTGGCTTGCTTCTGGAACCTGGATCAGCTTTGATCAGCTTTGATTGTCAGCATGAAGCACCCATTCTGCAAGGAATAAGCCTCCTATCACTTCACAGCCTAAAGTAGCAGTTTTTTTTTTGGATGAGAGCCATGGACTGGACCTTGCATCTACTGTAGTTTGGACTAATATAAGGGACTGTGGGAATTGTTGATGAATAACTGTTAAACCTTGCCTGGATCATCTATTACTGTGTGTTTAAGATTTGGGGTGGGATTTGTTAAAATTGTGTAATTATTGCTGTTATGTTTGAGGGCTTTTTAGGAAATGCTACTGTACTAGTCTGTTATGTATAGGGATTTTGATTTGCTCTTGGAATTTATATGGGGAATGGTCATTTGATAATTCCTTTCCATGAGAAAAAAAGGGGGAGGAAGAGATAGAACATTGGGGAAACTGGTATATTTTTTTCAAAATACCAAAAAGAATGGGAACCCCTAGCTCCTATTTTGTCTTAGGCATTTCTGTCTCACCCCCTATCTCACTAGTTCAGATTGAATTTGGATGCTTTAGTTTTAGATTCCCTTATTTTGTTAAAAGTGTCCTGGCAGACTCAGTTTTGGGGATTATTTTTTTTTTTTTTAAAGTTTTAGAAATCAGACACCTGTCCTGGGACTGGCAATCTCTCTGATCTATTTTTCCATTCCTGTAACCCCAGTTCATTAAGTATTTCAGCATTTCAAAGGACCTTGAAGTTTGGCATGAGGCACCTAAAAAGTTTGGAGTTTGCCTGCCTTGATGGTTTAACTGTGCATAATCTGCTCAGAAATCTATATTCTAATAGCAGCCCTGCCTGTTTCTCTGGGTGGGTACGGGTGGAGCTACTACAGCCTCACCCTTCTCCCCTGGAGAGATCTGCCCCTCTGAATGGGCTTGAGCTTTTGGCCCCGCTGATCTGTAAGCAGAGACAGTTAAGTGCATAAATGACCACAGATCTAACTGTCCATCTCAAACTGGATTCTCTGGCTGAGATGGTGCTCCAGAACTGTAGAGGACCTGACATGCTTGCAACAAGGGAGCCTTTGTATAGCTGCTAACTCTGGGGTTATCAGGGAGAGACTTGCTCTTGCCATATGAGTCCTTACATTTTTCTAGTTTTATTTTTGGCTCATTTGCTTTACATAAGGTGGGTCAAAGACCTCCTGGGTTTCTAGAGGAAGATGCTAAGATTCAAAGGTTTGAATATTTAGGAAAGAGAGTGTGGAATGTTATGCCACAGTTCTCTTTAACTGTCCTGACTCAGTTTCCTTGTACAAGTTTCCCTTGTCTCAGTCTTCCTAAGTACTCCCCTAAGCTGTAAATCTCCCTCTGGCCCATGAAGGCTGAGGACCAATTAGTCTAAGGTTATAAATTATTAGCCCAAGCAAGATAAACAAGAGAGTAGACCTCCTGATTATCTTCTGTCCTGGAGAATTTACAACATCCCTCTAAAATATTCCAAAATAGTTCACTAACATCTTTATCTCTGGGTATTCAGACATCCTGTCTCTGGGTTCCTTTTTGATTGCCAGCTGGGCTTCCCGTTCTTTCCTACTCTTTCCCTCTTCTTTGTCTCTAAAAGGTATATAAAGGTTAGAGATTCCTCCATTCATTGCTGGAGAATGGCGGCTGGCTGTGGATGCTGGACGCTGGATTCTTTGAGTTGACAGTCTCCTCCAGACCTGGGACCAACATGAATTCCTTGGTCCCAGTATATCTTTATCTCTGTCTGACTGGATAATTTGAGATGAGAGTCCTGTCCAGTCAATCTTACTCTCCCATTAATAAAATATTAAAAATTCTCTAATCTCTCTCCTGCCTCAGTTTCTCTGGCATTACACTAGATCTTTACTTCTCTGTCAGGACCTGCCACTAAAGAAGTCAGTCTACAAAAGCTGACTTCTCATTTCTAATAATAAACTTCTTTTGCCAGTTTAACTTTTTGGGTTCATAAATTCATTTATGAAGGACCTGCATAGACCAGAAAGGGGTTCCCACAACTCCTGTCCTTCACCAAACCTCATAATTTTTGGCTCTCTGACTCGGAACCCAGGTCATTAACCTCATCATTTGGTTCCTTAACTGGGAATTGAGGGGAGCCGAACCTCATCATTTTCACTAAAAATTATCAAGAAAAGCTAAGTGATCCCCTCCAGAGAGATTCTGTCATTGAATAATCTAAATGGGTTAACCATAGAAGTCTTTTACAATTTAAGAGGTTATGACCCGGACATACTCTCAGTATTTCTCCCTCTTGCCTGATACTTTGTCACCTCTTGACAAACTTCCCCTTACATTCCTGTTCTGACTAGGAATTGTTTCTCCCAAGTCACTATTTTACCCAGCCATATTTTACTTTCCTTGAGCTTGTACTCATTTTCGTAAAGTCTCCTTACCTCCTCTATTACTCCTACCCTTCTCTTCACCCTCCCTCAACTCTTCAATTTCCCTCATATGTCTTTCCTCATTAGGCTGTAGATCCAAGAGGATAGGGACTATCTTATTTGTTTGTATTAAGTTTTCAAGTATTCTATCTGTCTGTCTGATTCTATTTCAATCCAGCATTTTTCTTTTTTCTAACAAAAGCTTAAGAACTGAATGGCATTCTCTATTTTCTAAGGCAAAAGGACAAGTATTCTGACTCAGTTCTGAGAATGATTTGAACTACTTTTGAGCTAGAAAAAGGATTTAAGTCATGCCCTGAAGTTTTTTTGTTCTGTTTTTGTTTTCAAAGACATATACTATCAATATCAAAACTCTGTTCTTTTCGAAACTCCCAGCACAACTAAAATCAAACTCCAAAATCATGATGGGCCAATTCATTCTCAAGGTTAAGAGAGACTGCTTATTCTGCTGCACTAAAACACCAAATGCCAATCAGTTATCAAACTCCCTTTGGACCTCCCTGATTCATTAACCCTTGTCTCATTCTCTTTGGTTCTTTCTAGGATGAAGAAGCCTAATCTAGTGATAACCTTTCTCAAGTGGATTTCCAAGGGAACTGACAGTTGCTTTCTATAAACCACACACTACTAAGCACAAAACTGAAAATCAAACACATATAAGGAGTAGAAAAGAAAGCAAGTTAATTGACATTTATATAGCACTTGAGATATATGAAAAAGACAATATTCATGATTTGTAAAAATAAATACTAAAAATTTACTCTTCCAATTTTATAGATAAGAAAACTGAAGTTCATAGAATTTATGATAGGTACGATAGGTAAATCAGATTTCTGCTGTTCCAGAGCTAGGGTCTTTATATAGTGCAATATACTATCCTTTAAAAAGTACAAAAAATGTTTTCAGACTTTTAAATATATTGACTGGTTTTACTCATTTTCTTCTCTTTTCCCTTTTTTCCTCTTTTAAAGGAAAAAAATTGTTATTATATGGAATATTTGTCATCATATTGAAGTAGGAGGAAAACTGTTCCCTTTTCCTTTAAAATTATCACTCTGCAATTATGTCCCCTTTTTTGATCTAAGAGATCAGGATCTCCCAGGCTCCAAGGAGTCTAGAAAGGGCCCATTCTCCCAGGATGAGAAAAGTAACACTATTCAAGGGCAAATCAACTCCCATTGATCTTTTTAAAATTCTAAGTTCTCATTCAATTGAGAAATCCTGGTCTGATCAGCTCAGCCCCCCATCAAGATACCCATATAACAAGTTTCCTTCAGCTCAACTCCTTGTAGAAGGCCAAGCAAATTGTTAGGACCCTGCCCACTGCTTCTCAGTGCCAAATTCCATTTCCCTAATAGGACTCTGCCACTATAAGTCAGTCTTTTAGCAAACTGGTTTCTATCCAACAATAAATTTTCATTTTGCAATTAATAATTCGGGAATAAGTGAATTCTTTCACTTTAAACCTGCAGCTGATTAAAAGGGGATTTTTAACAACTTTCTTATTGCCACTAATCTCATCACCACAGGGAATTGAGAGGATACAAACCTCATCAATATTGGATAGCTCTCTGAGAGAAGAAGAAAGAAACAATAGAAGAAATTTAGGTAATGTAAAAACTAAAAATATCAATAAAATTTTATTTTTAAAGAAAATCAAGGACAGAATTCCATGATACTGTTCACAGAGTTTGTTTTTCCAACAGAAATAGATAATTCAATTCTCCTTTTGGGGCTCTGCATTTGAAAGAATACAATCTTTACAACACTGGAGCATTTAAAAGACTTGAATATAGCCTCTGCCACTTACTTGCTGCATAATGACTTCCCCTTAAAGGGACCTGTATGTGCCAAAATGTTTGTGGCAGCCCTGTTTGTAGTGGCTAGAAACTGGAAATTGAATGGATGCCCATCAATTGGAGAATGGCTGGGTAAATTGTGGTATATGAATGTTATGGAATATTATTGTTTTGTAAGAAACGAACAGCAGGATGAATACAGAGAGGCTTGGCGAGATTTACATGAACTGATGCTAAGTGAAATGAGCAGAACCAGGAGATCATTATATACTTCGACAATGATATTGTATGAGGATGTATTCTGATGGAAGTGGATTTCTTTGACAAAGAGACCTAACTGAGCTTCAATTGATAAATGATGGACAGAAGCAGCTACACCCAAAGAAAGAACACTGAGAAACGAATGCGAACTATCTGCATTTTTGTTTTTCTTCTCAGGTTATTTTTACCTTCTGAATCCAATTCTCCCTGTACAACAAGAGAACTGTTCAGTTCTGCAAACATATATTGTATCTAGGATATACTGCAACATATCTAACATATATAGGACTGCTTGCCATCTAGGGGAGGGGGTGGAGGGAGGGAGGGGAAAAATTGGAACAGAAACGAGTGCAAGGGATAATGTTGTAAAAAAATTACCCTGGCATGGATTCTGTCAATATAAAGTTATTATTAAATAAAATAAAATAAAATATTAAAAAAAATAATAATGACTTCCCCTTTCTAGATCTCAGTTTCTTCTTTTGTAAAATGAGTGAATTAGACAAGAAAATATAAAGTTAGTTGGAACTTAAAATCCTAAGATCCTGGGATCTCCCAGTTTCCAAAACCTAGGATCTTATCATGTTTCCTTGTTCTCAGTTCTCTTTTGTGCTATGTGAGGGAGACTGTAGTAGAAGTATGCCCTTCTCTCATCCAGTTGACCATCTACATGGACCCAATGAAGTGCTTGAATGGATATATTTCTTAATCACTGGAATTATATAGCTTCAGGCCCATCTAGGAGTTTGTGAGCAGTTCAGCTCAAGTCCATGATGGTGTGAGGCCATGTTCCTATAGGCCTTCTGAGTGTTAGGCACATGCTTTGGCACATACTCCTACCACGCCCCCATATACATGCACACCAAACTGTTCCTCTGAGGACCCTGCTAAGACTTGTTAGTCAGGCTTTCCCACACTGGCAGGAATGTGAAGCTTCCCTCCTAAACACAGCCCCTTCCACTGCATTACTGGCAGGGTGCTTATTCTCCAAGTAAATCCCTGGAAGCCATGTATTTGTCTCTCTCCTCCCTTCTAGCTCATCTTCCTACTTCTTTCATATGACCAGCTCTTTCCTAGCTCCCATTCACTGAGGCTGACTCCCTTATCACTTCCAAACATGGTTTTTGAGTCCAGAGTTGCACTAGCCTTGAAGTAAGATTTCTTCAGGGCCACAGAATTTTGATGTTGAGGTTTGAAATGGTTCCTCTTTCACTTGAGGTCTTTACTCAGGATTCTCCTTTCAGAAAGTCCTGAGGAAAGCAAGGATGGTAACTTTTTAAATTTAAATTTATTAATAGATGCAGAAAAAGCATTTGATAAAATCCAACATCCATTCCTAATAAAACCACTTGAGAGCATAGGAATAAAAGGACTTTTCCTTAAAATAGTCAGGAGCATATATTTAAAACATTCAGTAAGCATCATATGCAATGGGGAAAAACTAGAACCTTTCCCAGTAAGATCTGGAGTGAAGCAAGGTTGCCCACTATTACCATTATTATTCAATATTGTATTAGAAACACTAGCCTCTGCAATAAGAGTCGAGAAAGAGATTAAAGGAATTAGAGTAGGCAATGAGGAAACCAAACTATCACTCTTTGCAGATGATATGATGGTATATCTAGAGAACCCCAGAGATTCTATTAAAAAGCTATTAGAAATAATTCATAATTTTAGCAAAGTAGCAGGATACAAAATAAATCCCCATAAATCCTCAGCATTTTTATACACCACCAACAAAAGCCAAGAGCAAGAGATACAAAGAGAAATTCCATTCAAAATAACTGTTGATAGCATAAAATATTTGGGAATCTGCCTACCAAAGGAAAGTCAGGAATTATATGAGCAAAATTACAAAAAACTTTCCACACAAATAAAGTCAGACTTAAATAATTGGAAAAATATTAAGTGCTCGTGGATAGGCCAAGCGAATATAATAAAGATGACAATACTTCCTAAACTAATCTATTTATTTAAGTGCTATACCAATCAGACGTCCAAGAAAATATTTTAATGATTTAGAAAAAATAACAACAAAATTCATATGGAACAATAAAAAGTCGAGAATTTCAAGGGAACTAATGAAAAAAAAAATCAAATGAAGGTGATCTAGCTGTACCTAATCTAAAATTATATTATAAAGCAGCAGTCACCAAAACCATTTGGTATTGGCTAAGAAATAGATTAGTTGATCAGTGGAAAAGGTTAGGTTCACAAGACAGAATAGTCAACTATAGCAATCTAGTGTTTGACAAACCCAAAGATTCTAACTTTTGGGATAAGATTTCATTATTTGATAAAAACTGCTGGGATAACTGGAAATTAGTATGGCAGAAATTAGGCAAGGACCCACACTTAACACCATATACCAAGATAAGATCAAAATGGGTCCATGATCTAGGCATAAAGAACGAGATTATAAATAAATTAGAGGAACATAGGATAGTTTATCTCTCAGACTTGTGGAGGAGAAAGAAATTTGTGACCAAAGATGAACTAGAGACCATTACTGATCACAAAATAGAAAATTTTGATTATATCAAATTAAAAAGCCTTTGTACAAACAGAACTAATGCAAACAAGATTAGTAGGGAAGCAACAAACTGGGAAAACATCTTTACAATTAAAGGTTCTGATAAAGGCCTCATTTCCAAAATATATAGAGAACTGACTCAAATTTATAAGAAACCAAGCCATTCTCCAATTGATAAATGGTCAAAGGATATGAACAGACAAATATGAACAGACAGATGATGAAATTGAAACTATTACCACTCACATGAAAGAGTGTTCCAAATCACTATTGATCAGAGAAATGCAAATTAAGACAATTCTGAGATATCACTACACACCTGTCAGATTGGCTAAGATGACAGGAAAAAATAATGATGGATGTTGGAGGGGATGCGGGAAAACGGGGACACTGATGCATTGTTGGTGGAGTTGTGAATGAATCCAACCATTCTGGAGAGCAATCTGGAATTATGCCCAAAAAGTTATCAAACTCTGCATACCCTTTGATTCAGCAGTGTTACTTCTGGGCTTATACCCCAAAGAAATACTAAAGAAGGGAAAGGGACCTATATGTGCCAAAATATTTGTAGCAGCCCTGTTTGTAGTGGCTAGAAACTGGAAAATGAATGGATGCCCATCAATTGGAGAATGGCTGGGTAAATTGTGGTATATGAATGTTATGGAATATTATTGCTCTGTAAGGAATGACCAGCAGGATGAATACAGAGAGGCTTGGAGAGACCTACATGGACTGATGCTAAGTGAGATGAGCAGAACCAGGAGATCATTATACACTTCGACAACGATATTGTATGAGGATGTATTCTGATGGAAGTGGATTTCTATGACAAAGAAACCTAACTGAGTTTCAATGGATAAATGATGGACAGAAACAGCTACACCCAAAGAAGGAACACTGGGAAATGAATGTGAACTATTTGCATTTTTGATTTTCTTCCCGACTTATTTTTACCTTCTGAATCCAATTCTCCCTGTGCAACAGGAGAACTGTTCGGTTCTGCAAATATGTATTGTATCTAGGATATACTGCAACATATTTAACATATATAGTACTGCTTGCCATCTTGGGGGGGGGGTGGAGGGAGGGAGGGGAAAAAACGAAACATAAGAGAGTACAAGGGATAATGTTGTAAAAAATTACCCTGGCATGGATTCTGTCAATACAAAATTATTATTAAATAAAATGAAATTTAAATTTAAAAAAATTTAAATTTATTCATATCAATTATATATAGAGAAAATTTTTTCATATTCATTAAAAAAAATTTCCAGTTCTAAATTCTCTCTCTCCACCCCTTCCTTGAAAAAGCAAACAATTTCATATAGATTACACATGTACCGTAATATAAAACATTTCTATGTTACCCATGTTGCAAAAAGAGACACAGAACCAAAAAAAAAAAAAAAAAGAAAATCAAGAATGTTTTAAAAAAACAAAGTATGCTTCAGTCAGCATTCAGGCTTCATTAGTTCTTTCTCTGGAAGTAGACAACATTATTTATCATAAGTATTTCAGAATTGTTTTAGATTGTTTATATTGCTGAGAATAGTTGTCATATACAGTATTATCATACAATATTGCTCTTGCTGTGAACAGTGTCCTAGTTATGCTCATTTCACTTTACATCAGTTCATGTAAGTCTTTCCAAATTTTTCTGAAAGAATCTTACCCATCATTTCTTCTAACACAATAGTATTTTATCACAATCATTTACCACAACTTGTTAACCATTCCCCAACTGGTGAACATGCCCTCAATTTTCAATTTTTGTTACTGCAAAAAGAATTACTATAAATGTTTTTGTGCAAATGAATTATTTCTTCATCTCTCTGGTATCTAGCAGCAACAAATTAAAGGGTTAGGCATAATCTTTTTTTTAAATTTTATTTAATAATAACTTTATATTGACAGAATCCATGCCAGGGTAATTTTTTACAACATTATCCCTTGCACTCGCTTTTGTTTTGATTTTTCCCCTCCCTCCCTCCACCCCCTCCCCTAGATGGCAAGCAGTCCTATATATGTTAGATATGTTGCAGTATATCCTAGATACAATATATGTTTGCAGAACTGAACAATTCTCTTGTTGCACAGGGAGAATTGGATTCAGAAGGTGAAAATAACTCGGGAAGAAAATAAAAAATGCAAATAGTTCATATTCGTTTCCCAGTGTTCTTTCTTTGGGTGTAGCTGCTTCTGTCCATCATTTATCCATTGAAACTCAGTTAGGTTTCTTTGTCAAAGAAATCCACTTCCATCAGAATACATCCTCAAACAATATCGCTGTCGAAGTATATAATGATCTCCTGGTTCTGCTCATTTCACTTAGCATCAGTTCATATAGGTCTCTCCAAGCCTCTCTGTATTCATCCTGCTGGTCATTCCTTACAGAAAAATAATATTCCATAACATTCATATACCACAATTTACCCAGCCATTCTCCAATTGATGGGCATCCATTCGTTTTCCAGTTTCTAGCCACTACAAACAGGGCTGCCACAAACATTTTGGCACATACAGGTCCCTTTCCCTTCTTTAGTATCTCTTTGGGGTATAAGCCCAGTAGTAGCACTGCTGGATCAAAGGGTATGCACATTTTGATAACTTTTTGGGCATAATTCCAGATTGCTCTCCAGAATGGTTGGATTCATTCACAACTCCACCAACAATGCATCAGTGTCCCCGTTTTCCCGCATCCCTTCCAACATCCATCATTATTTTTTCCTGTCATCTTAGCCAATCTGACAGGTGTGTAGTGGTATCTCAGAGTTGTCTTAATTTGCATTTCTCTGATCAATAGTGATTTGGAACACTCTTTCATATGGGTGGTAATAGTTTCAATTTCATCATCTGAAAATTGTCTGTTCATATCCTTTGACCATTTATCAATTGGAGAATGGCTTGATTTCTTATAAATTAGAGTCAGTTCTCTATATATTTTGGAAATGAGGCCTTTATCAGAACCTTTAACTGTAAAGATGTTTTCCCAGTTTGTTGCTTCCCTTCTAATCTTGTTTGCATTAGTTCTGTTTGTACAAAGGCTTTTTAATTTGATATAATCAAAATTTTCTATTTTGTGATCAGTAATGGTCTCTAGTTCATCTTTGGTCACAAATTTCTTTCTCCTCCGCAAGTCTGAGAGATAAAATATCCTATGTTCCTCTAATTTATTTATAATCTCGTTCTTTATGCCTAGGTCATGGACCCATTTTGATCTTACCTTGGTATATGGTGTTAAGTGTGGGTCCTTGCCTAATTTCTGCCATACTAATTTCCAGTTATCCCAGCAGTTTTTATCAAATAATGAATTCTTATCCCAAAAGTTAGGATCTTTGGGTTTGTCAAACACTAGATTGCTATAGTTGACTATTCTATCATGTGAACCTAACCTTTTCCACTGATCAACTAATCTATTTCTTAGCCAATACCAAATGGTTTTGGTGACTGCTGCTTTATAATATAATTTTAGATTAGGTACAGCTAGACCACCTTCATTTGATTTTTTTTTTCATTAATTCCCTTGAGATTCTCGACTTTTTATTGTTCCATATGAATTTTGTTGTTATTTTTTCTAGATCATTAAAATATTTTCTTGGAAGTCTGATTGGTATAGCACTAAATAAATAGATTAGTTTAGGGAGTATTGTCATCTTTATTATATTCGCTCGGCCTATCCAAGAGCACTTAATATTTTTCCAATTATTTAAATCTGACTTTATTTGTGTGGAAAGTTTTTTGTAATTTTGCTCATATAATTCCTGACTTTCCTTTGGTAGGTAGATTCCCAAATATTTTATGCTATCAACAGTTATTTTGAATGGAATTTCTCTTTGTATCTCTTGCTCTTGGATTTTGTTGGTGGTGTATAAAAATACTGAGGATTTATGGGGATTTATTTTGTATCCTGCTACTTTGCTAAAATTATGAATTATTTCTAATAGCTTTTTAGTAGAATCTCTGGGGTTCTCTAGATATACCATCATATCATCTGCAAAGAGTGATAGTTTGGTTTCCTCATTGCCTACTCTAATTCCTTTAATCTCTTTCTCGACTCTTATTGCAGAGGCTAGTGTTTCTAATACAATATTGAATAATAATGGTGATAGTGGGCAAATTTGCTTCACTCCAGGTCTTACTGGGAAAGGTTCCAGTTTTTCCCCATTGCATATGATGCTTACTGAAGGTTTTAAATATATGCTCCTGACTATTTTAAGGAAAAGTCCTTTTATTCCTATGCTCTCAAGTGTTTTTATTAGGAATGGATGTTGGATTTTATCAAATGCTTTTTCTGAATCTGTTGAGATGATCATATGGTTTTTGTTTGTTTGGTTATTGATATAGTCAATTATGCTAATAGTTTTCCTAATATTGAACCAGCCCTGCATTCCTGGTATAAATCCTACTTGGTCATAGTGTATTATGTTGGGGATGATTTTCTGTAATCTTTTTGTTAATATTTTGTTTAAGATTTTAGCATCAATATTCATTAGGGAGATTGGTCTATAATTTTCTTTCTCTGTTTTCATCCTACCTGGTTTAGGTATCAGTACCATGTCTGTGTCATAAAAGGAGTTTGGTAGGACTCCTTCAATCCCTATTTTTTCAAATAGTTTATTTAGCATTGGAGTTAATTGTTCTTTAAATATTTGATAGAATTCACATGTAAATCCATCTGGTCCTGGGAGGCATAATCTAAAAAGGCATAATTACAAAACATTTTTCAGAATGGTTGAACTAGCTCCACCAAGTCTGTTTTCCCACAGCCACTCCAAGACTTACCATTTTGGGGGGAAGGGAGAGGAGATGATAGGTATGATGTAGTATATCAGAGTTGTTTTAATCTATATTTCTCTAATTATAAGTTACTTAAAATATATTTTCACATGGCTATTAATAACTTAGATTTCTTACTCTGAAATTGTCTATTCGTATCATTTGTCCATGTTTCAATTGGGAATGATTCTTACACATGTAAATTTGACTCAATTTCCTTAAGAAATGAGACCTTTCTCTTGACAAACCCAAAGACACCAGTTTCTGGGATAAGAATGCATTATTTGACAAAAATTGCTGGGAAAATTGGAAATCAGTATGGCAGAAACTAGGCATTGACCCACACTTAACACCGTACACCAAGATAAGATCAAAATGGGTTCATGACCTAGGCATAAAGAATGAAATGATAAATAAATTGGAAGAGCATAGGATAGTTTACCTCGCAGACCTGTGGAAGAGGGAGGAATTTATGACCAAAGAAGAACTAGAGATCACTACTGACCACAACATAGAAAATTTTGATTATATCAAACTGAAAAGTTTTTGTACAAACAAAACAAATGCAAATAAGATTAGAAGGGAAACAATAAACTGGGAAAACATTTTTACAATCAAAGGTTCTGATAAAGTTCTCATTTCCAAAATATATAGAGAATTGACTCTAATCTATAAGAAATCAAACCATTCTCCAATTGATAAATGGTCAATCGATATGAACAGACAATTCTCAGACGAAGAAATTGAAACTATTTATAGACATATGAATATATGCTCCAAATCATTATTAATCAGAGAAATGCAAATTAAGACAACTCTGAGATACCACTACACACCTGTCAGATTGGCTAGAATGACAGGGAAAGATAATGGGGAATGTTGGAGGGGATGTGGGAAAACAGGGACACTGATACATTGTTGGTGGAATTGTGAACACATCCAGCCATTCTGGAGAGCAATTTGGAACTATGCTCAAAAAGTTATCAAACTGTGCATACCCTTTGATCCAGCAGTGTTTCTACTGGGCTTATACCCCAAAGAGATACTAAAGAAAGGAAAGGGACCTGTATGTGCCAAAATGTTTGTGGCAGCCCTGTTTGTAGTGGCTAGAAGTTGGAAAATGAAAGGATGTCCATCAATTGGAGAATGGTTGAGTAAATTGTGGTACATGAATGTTATGGAATATTATTGTTCTGTAAGGAATGATCAGTAGGATGAATACAGAGAGGACTGGCGAGACTTACATGAACTGATGCTGAGTGAAATGAGCAGAACCAGGAAATCATTATATACCTCAACAACGATACTGTATGAGGATGTATTCTGATGGAAGTGGATCTCTTCGATAAAGAGAGCCTTAATTGATCAAAGATGGACAGAAGCAGCTACACCCAGAGAAAGAACATTGGGAAATGAATATAAACTGCTTGCATTTTTGTTTTTCTTCCCGTGTTATTTATACCTTCTGAATTCAATTCTCCCTGTGCAACAAGAAAACTGTTCGGTTCTGCAAACATATATTGTATCTAGGATATACTGCAACCCATTCAACATGTAAAGGACTGCTTGCCATCTGGGGGAAGGGGTGGAGGGAGGGAGGGGAAAAATCGGAACAGAAGTGAATGCAAGGGATATTGCTGTAAAAAATTACCCTGGCATGCGTTCTATCAATAAAAAGTTATTAAAAAAAAAAAAAAAGAAATGAGACCTTTCTCAAGAAACTTGTTGCAAAAGATCTCCTCCCCCCCACCCCCACCCCAGTTTCCTGGGTTTTCTTCTCCTTTTAACCACATTGGTTTGGTTTCTGGGGAAAAAAAATTATTAAATTAAAATTTTTTATTAAATTTTTATGTAATCAAAATTATCCGCTTCATCTTCTGTGCTCCAGGAAGTGATTTTTTTTGTGCCTGAAGTAATAATTTTATCATTCAAAAGATGAAGGCATCAACAAAGGAAATGCTATTGTAGATCTGATTCTCATTAACAGGGAAAAAATAATTATTGAGATACAAATGATAGGTACTCTGGCAGGTAAATGATTACTTTCTCCTAAAGTTTATGATAGAAGAAAAGAAACTTAGACATAGTCTGACATGCACCACAGATTTGGGGACAATAGATTTCAAAGGGTCCAGAAGTATGAGAGATGATTTGATTGAGTAAAACACAGAAGAAGTCAGCCCAGGAGAGATTGAAGATGTTCAGGAATGAAATTCTGAAGACACATGGTGAAACAATTCAAATGAGAGAGGAAAATGAGTTTGCCTGAAGAAACCAATGTGGATTCATAAGCATCTCTTCAACCATCTAAGATTTTTGAAAGAAGTACCTAAGGACTAATAATAAAAAATGCATTAGTATGTAGCATGGCCCTGCAAAAATAGTATCATAAATCTAGTCCCTATCCTTTATAGCTATATTAGTTTAAAAAAAAAAGTGGCTCAAAGAAGGCAAAGACCCTTTCTTTGTATGGGTTGTTATTGGAGGTGATGCAAGTGAATCATATTTAAGTAAGGGGTTGGAGTGATAACTGACAATTAGAGAGAAGATGTATCTGGTCAATATTTAGGTTATTTCTATTTTCTCTGTAAAGAAGAATAACCTTTATACTGGAAACATCAGAAGATAAATGACTAATTGGGAGTTGACACACAAGGCAAATAAGGAAATAATAAGAGAGAAAAAATTTATCCAGTTTTCATAATGAACTCGAATCACCTAGACCAGATGAACCAAAAACCTTCATATTTTTAAAGAACTGGCAGATTTGGTTGATGAACCATTATTAGTGATATTTGAAAGACTGTGATACCACAAGACTGGGGAAGGACATTTGTATTGGTTTTTTAAAAAGGGGAAAGAACAAAGGCTGCAAACTATAATTTGGTATTCCTAGAAGATATCTAAAACTGATCATTGAAGAAATGATTGGCAATTATCTAGATGGGGAAAAGGCCATTACAGACATGTAGGTAATAACAGCATGGTATTATCAAGACCTAAATGTGTCAGACTAACTCCATTTTCTTTTTTGACTGGGTTACTAAACTAGAAGAAAAAGAGATTTCAGTAAATATTGCTTATTTAAATTAAAAAAAAAACCTCTTGATAAAGTATCTCATTCCATTCTTGTAGAGAAGATAGAATGCTATGAATTAGATGATAATTCAATCAAATGGATTCAAAATAGGTTAGATGACAGATTTTAAAAGTTATTGTTAATTGAACTATTTACTATACCATTGAACTATGTGTGGCTGTTAATCTCCAGGGATTCATCCTAGTCCAAGAGTACACCAGGCATCTGGTAACTTGAGCCAGTGTTACTTATCAGTTTAAAAATATATGTTATTTTTATCAGTGACTTACATAGAGGCAAAGATATTAAAATTAAAATTTCAGATTACACAAAACTGGAAGAGATAGTAAATAGAATTAGGATTTAAAAGATTTTTGGCAGGCTGAAGCACTTGTCTTGAAAAAACAGTCTTTGGATTTTAATGTGCTGTCTCTTAATATAAGTCAGGAATGAGAAGTGGTGGGCAAAAAAGTGATCTTGGACTACATTGAAGGCATAATTTCCAGGAATAGGAAGGTGATATTCCATCATACACTGTTCTTCTCAGATTCAGTATTGTGTTCAGTTTATGAGCCCTAAAGTATGGGGAGAGGGGCAGAAATACTGGCAAGAAAGTATATAGATTAAAACAAAAACAAAAACATAACAGTGTAGTAAAAGACCTTCAGTACTTGACTTACAGGGATTGATTGAAGGTTCTAGATATATTTAGCCTACAGAAATATTCGAAGAGCTGTCATATGTAAAATGAATTAGAGCTATTCTGTTTGATCCCAGTGCCAACATCAGTAGCAATGAGTATAAATCATAAAGAGAATAATCTAGATTTGATGCCAAAAAAAACTTTCCTAAAAATTAGATTTGTCAAGAAGTAAAATGGGCTTCCTCAAGAGGTGGAAGTTGGGGGATCCCCTCTCCTCAAAGTTCTTTACACAAAAGCTAGATAAGCACTAGGCCTTTTCTTTTATTAATGGCTTGGGCTAAATAATCTCTGAATTCTTTTCCAATGCTCAAATTCTGAGACCAGGAAGAAAAAATGTTGCTTTGAGGTCCAGTCCTTCTTCATTAATTAGACTAGTTGATGAGGGTACATTATATAGTTTTTTTGTACTTGAAATTTTGTTTTTGAGCTATCTTCTAGATTAGATAGTCTAAGAATCACTGGCAGGTAGTTTCTTTTACTATGAGTCTGCTTAGGTGAGTCTCATTAGTTTCTGCTTGTTCATCCAGTAGCCAAACTGGCAATAAGCTATTGTGCTGAATTGTATTAGCACAGTCCCTACTAGTCTTTGGAATTATTTTGTACACAGTCAAGTTGCCCACCCTTTCCTAGGTGACTAGGTATAGAGTAGAATCATTCTGCTAATTTGCATGTCCCATGAATACCAAAATTCTTAAGCAAAATGCTGTCACCTTGTTGAAGGGTCTAATAACAATCTCAATCATCATATCAGTTTTTTTTCTCCTATTGGGAAAGTGCATTTTAATGTAGGAAAATAGCTGTGCTACCTGTTCTTACTATCCTGCTTTAGTAAGTTGTTTTCTGTTTTTGTTTCTGAAAGCTAATGAAGTCTGGTTGACTTGAAAAAATCTGATAAGTACTGAAATGGATCACAGTCTTGAGAGATCCTGAATTATAGCATTAAAAAGATAATCTCCAGATCTTCAAGGTACCCTCTAGCTTTGAAAGGTGAAATAGCAGCTCTCTATGATTGTAGCCTACCTCGGATTAGGAGATTAAACGCAGAATACATCCTACATTGTTCTATACTTCTACCAGACACTTTTCTAGGTTGACTTGAAATTTTTGTCAAATAGTGACTTTTTTACCATAGTAACTGTGGTCTTTCACTTTATATTACATTTGTTTGCTTTTTTAAAGAGTGTGTGTGTGTGTGTGTGTGTAATTTGATCCACTTATAAGCTTCTCTTTTTCTTAAAGATTAAGGAATCATTCTGATGATTACTGCTTTGTAGTATAGTTTAAGACCTGGCATATAGTTTAAGACCTGGCACACCTACAGACTCCTACATCCCAGTTTTTCACTATTTGTTTTAAGTTTCTACACTCTTTCCCCCCCTCCAGATGAATTTTATCAATTTTTTCTAGCTTCATCAAGTAATCCTTTGATAATTTGACATGGCACTGAATAAGTGAATCAGTTTAGCTAATATTATCATTTTTATTATATTGACTTGGCCTAATCACAAGCAATTAACATTTCTATTATTATATTTATATAATCATCGAGGTCTCTATTTGTGGAAAGTGTTTTGTAATTAATTATATTTACATACTTCCTGGGTATGCTTTGAGCAATGAACTCTCAAGTAATTTTTATATTCTATAGTTATTTTGAGTGAAATTTCCTTACCAGATGAGATATATGGCTTAATTTTATATCTTTCTATACTTTTAATTATTTCAGAGAATTTTTTAGGGTTCTCTAAGACCATATTATCTACAAAAAGAAATAATTTTATTTTCTATTTGCCTATATGTATTTGTTCAATTTCATTTTCTTGTCTTACTGCTTACATTTTGAATACCATATGAAATAGTAGTGGTAATAATGGACACCTTTGCTTTACCCCAAATCTTTTTTTTTTTTTTTTTTTTTTTTGCTGAGGCAGTTGGGGTTAAGTGACTTGCCCAGGATCACATAGCAAGGAAGTGTTAAGTATTTAAGGTCAGATTTGAATTCAGGTCTTTCTGAATTCAGGACTGGTGCTCTATCCACTGAGCCACCTAGCTGCCCCTTTACCCAAATCTTACAAGTTTTTGGTTTGTCTATATTACATGTAATGTTGGCTCTTTATTTTAGAGAAGCACCATCTAGAATATTAATAAAATTTAATTTGTTCCTATGATTTTTAGTGTTTTTAAAAAGAAATGGGATCTGTATTTACTAATATAGTCATATGATTTCTTTGGTTTTATTACTAATATTATATTTATAGTTTTCTTAATACTGAACCAGTTCTCCATTCTTGCAATAAATTCAACTAGGTAATAATGGACAGTCTTTTTTATGTGTTTCTGTAACCTCTTTGTTAATTTTTTTTAAGCTTTTTATTTTCAATATATATGCATAGATAGTTTTCAACATCCAATCTTACAAAACTGTGTGTTCCAATTTTTTTCTTCCTCCTCCTACTCTCTCCCTTAGACAACAATATCCAATATATGTTAAATATGTGCAATTCTTCTATATATATTTCTATAATTATCATGTTGCACAAGAAAAATCAGATCAAAAGGTAAAAATAAGAAATAAAACAAAAAGCAAGCAAACAAGAACAAAAAGGTAAAAATACTTTGTTATGATCCACACTCATTCCCCACAAGTCCTCTCTCTGGATGCAGATGACTTTCTCCATCACAAGTCCATTGGAACTGGCCAGAATCACCTGTTGAAAAGTGAGCCATGTCCATCAGAATTGATCATTGTATAATTTTGTTATTGTATATAATGCTCTCTTGGTTCTACTCACTTCACTTAGCATTAGTTCATATAAGTCTCTCCAAGCCTTTCTGAAATCATGAAAACATCCTAGGATTGTTTCTTATAGAACAGTAATATTCCATAATGTTCATATACTATAATTTATTCAGTCATTCTCCAACTGATGAGCAGCTGCTCAGTTTCCAGTTACTTGCCACTACAAATAGGGCTACTACAAACACTTTTGCACCTATGGGTCCCTTTCCCTATTTTTATGATCTCTTTGGGATACAGCCCAGTAGAGACACTGCTCGATCACACTTGAATAGCCCTTCAGGCATAGTACCTTTGCTAAATATTATATAATATACATACATGCATATTGCATAATATACATACATAATACATAAATTGTGCAGTGATATTCATTAGAGATCTTAGTCTATAGTTTTTCTTTTCTATTTTGTCTTTCCTGTTATCAAGATATGTATTAAGTATTTGATAGGATCCTAATTTTTTTTTGCAAACAGTGCAAATAATAAAGGAATTAATTGTTCTTTGAAAATTTGGTAAAACTAACTTGGAAATCTCTGTCAGGTTTTTTTCCCTTGTAGAAATTCATTTATCAACTATGAAACAACTATTTATTAATCAACTACAGTGTGCCTGCTACAGTGGCTAGGAATAAAAATACAAAGAATATAATAATTCCATTTCCAAGGAGTTTATGTTCAATGGGAAAGAGAAGAAGAACACATTAAAAAATATGTACAACTTAAATTTAAAATTAAAAAATAGTTGGACTTAGATGGTTATGAAAGGTATATTTGAGAAGGAAGGCACTAAACGTTGAGGGAATCAGATGAATGAAGCTTGAACTATATCTTAAACTATAAAAGAGAGTCTATGAAGCAAACATAAGGTATTGTGTTCTAAGCATAGCAGACAGTCAATGCAAGGACAAGTAGAAAAGAGATGTCACGAGAGAACTGAAAAGTCTGGTTTGCCTGGATCATAGAGTGTAGAAGGGGAATGATATCTAAAGAGCCTATAAAGATGGATTGGGGCCATATTGTGCAAGAGAAAGAGAGAGCATTTATCAATATTTATTATGTACTTAAGTATTGGAGATATAAATATGAGCCAAAAAAGCAGTTCCTACCTTAGAGGAATTTAGATTTTAATGGGGGAGGGGGGGGAGCTGGTAGAGGAGGAGAAGACAACACCTAAAGAGATCTAGAAGTCAGATGGCAGGGGGCAATGAGGAAGAGGCGAGAGAATCTGGAGGGAAATTGGAATAAAAGTGAATGTGAATGATGTGGGCTTTTCATTAAATAGTGAAACCAAACTGTAATTCACCAATCAGAAGAGCAGCTACAGAAGTAAAATATCTTCAGGGTGAGATTAGCAAATAGGTAGGAGAGAGTGAAGAATCAGGAGGAGAGGAAAAGAAAAGAAGCATAGGAAGTTATATTTTATCCTAAAGGTACTGTAAAAGATACAAGAGTTAGTTGAGTATGAGAATGATCAGATTTGCACATAAAGAAAATTTCTTTGGAGGTAGTGTAGTAGATAGAAGATGGAGAAAGATTAGATGCATGGAAACTAATTAGGAGGCTACTTAAATAATCTAAATAAGAAATGATGATTGTGTGAATAGAGAGATGTGAGAGATGTTGTGAAGGCAGAAACAAAAAGATTTGACAATTGAATGAAAATTGAATATGGAATAAGAGACAGTCAAGAATGTAGGAAAATTACAAACCAAAGATACTGGAAGGATGATGGTACTTTCAACAGAAATAGATTAATGTGAAAAGATAAAGATTTGGGGCAATTTTAGTTATATTGAGTTTTAAGATATATCGTAAGGGCCAATTTGAAATATTCAATAAACTTCTGCAAATGCAAAACTGAAGCTCAAGAGAGAAATTAGGGCTATATATAAAAATCTGGAATCATCTGCTTTGAATTGATAATTAAATCCAAGGGAGCTAATGAAGTTAACAAGAGAGAAAGTATTTAGGGAGAAGAATTAAGAAGAAAAAAGGGTCAGAATAGGATAGGATAGAAAAAGTGCATGATGAGAATGATGCACCAGTAAAAGAGACTGAGAAAGAGTTGTCAGACATGCAGAAGGAAAATGGGAGAAAATCACATTGCTATATAGAGGAAAGAGCCTCCAGAAGGTGAAAGTGATAAATAGTATCAAATGTAGCAAATAGGTTTAAAAGAATTCAAATGATGAAAAGACAAAGATGAAATTATTGGTAGCTTTGAAGAGAATAGTTTCAATTGAACATGAGATCAGAAAACACATTGCAAAAGGATGCAGAGAGAGAGGAGAGGAAGTAGAGACAGTTATTCTCTACTCTAATATTCTAAAGGAGATTGGATGAAAAATAAAGGAAAAAACAGATGGATGGTGTTAGAATTAAAAGGAATTGGGGAAGGTTTCTTATGGAAGATAAGATTTCAGTTGTGATTTATACGAAGCCAGAGAAATCAATAATGGAAGTGGAGAAGAAAGAGCATTCCAGGCATGGGGGACAGTTAGGGAGAATGCCCAGAGCCAAGATGATGGAGTGACTTCTTTGTGGAACATCCAGAAGGCCACTGTCACTAGATCAAAGAGTATATATTGGGGTATAAGATATAAAAAGACAGAAAACTTAGAAGGAAGTTGTCATGAAGGGTTTTGAATGCCAAAGAGAACTTTTTGTGTTTGCTCTTGGAAGAAATAGGGAGACAATTCAGTTTATTGAATGACATGATCAGACATATATTTTAGAAAATTGACTTTAATGGCTGAAGGAAGGATAGAATGAAACAGACTTTTGCAGCAGTCAAAGCATGAGAATGGTAGTAATAGAAAGAAGAGTATGTTTTTGAAAGATGTTGAAAAGGTAAAATTGACAGACTCTGGCAACAGCTTGGATGTGAGGATGAGAGAGTGAGGAATTCAGGATGATTTCTTAGGTTGTGAGCCTGAGAAACTGGGAGGATTAACATTGCTCATGAGTTCTATTTTGGACATATTGAATTTAAGATTGTCAGTTTGAAAGATAATTGAAGATATGAAATTGGAGGTCAATTGAGAGATTGAAGCAGGAAAGATATATTTGAGAATCATCAGCATAAAGATGGCAATTAAATCTATGAAAGTTGATGAGACCACCAAATGAAGTAGTACAGAAAAAGAGAAGAAGGTCGAGGATAGAAATCTGAGAATTAGAATTAGAAGACATGATCTGGAAGAATATCCAACAAAGAAAACATAGAAGAGTCCAGTGAGATAGGAGGAAAAACAAAAAACCTAGAGAGAAAGAGAGCATCAAAGAGGAGAGAGTAGTGAACTATGTCAAAGGATGCAAAGATGTTAAAAAGAATGAAGACTGAGAAAAGACCATTGGATTTGGCAGTAAGAGATCATTAATAACTTTGGAGAGAGTGGTTTTAGTGGAATGATCATGTTGAAAGCCAAACCATAATGGGTTAATAAGAAAGAGAGAGAGAGAGAGAGAGAGAGAGAGAGAGAGAGAGAGAGAGAGAGATGTTAGAAATGTCACATACGGTAGATGGTCTTCTCAAGGATAACTGCAAAGGACAAAGGGGAACTAGGATGATAGTGGAGATGGAAGGATCAAGTGAATGTTTGTTTGTCTGCTGTTTGTTTTCAGACAAAGAGAGACATGGGTATGCTTGTAGGCTGTTGAAAATGAGCCAGTAGAGAGGGAAAGATTAAAAATAAATGAAAGAGTAGGAATGATAGAAGAGGCAACAATCTATTGGAGGGGACAAAATGGAATAGATCATTTGAACAATCAAAAGCCTTGCTAAGAAGTGAAGGCTACTTCATCTTGTGAGACAGGGACAAGGAGTAGATACTAGTAGAAGGCACCTGAAGCAAAGGAGATGACAAAGAGAGAAAAAATTAATAACAAATGGCTTCAATTTTTTTCTGTAAAATATGAAATAAAATTCTCAGCTGAGGAAGAAAGGGGAAGGAGATCCATGGGGTGTTGGAAGATGGATGAAAAAATTTCAGAAGAACTGTGAAGAATGGGGTAGTAAATTAATAATAAAGATAAAGATTGCTTAGCAACAGTTAAGAGTTCAAATGAGCTTATGTAACATAAATTTATAGAAAATCCACTCAAAATGGTTGCTTCACCATCATTCAGCAGCATATATATTGGCGTGAAGGTGGGAATGATTCAAGATTGAGACTTGGCTGTGAGTGATTAGTGATATTATAAAGGAGATATAAAGGAGATAGGGAATCGAGATGAGGGCAGTAAATTGACTCATTAACAAGTCAAGATGGGGAGAAGAAAAGAGAGTGGATAGTACAGGGAGATGGCCTAGGAAAGAAGTGAGGGATCAAGAGATTCAAGTGGTTAGTTGTCTTTTGTTCTAGAAGAGGAACTAAATGATAACATTATATTAGAGTCAAGTTAATGTATCTGACAGTGGTTGATCAGACCAAAATGAATTTGGAATGCTCTGCTTCAGTTTGGACACAGATAGTCCCAATGAACATTTGGAGTGGATTCTCTAACTTTGCATAGCTTGCATTTCTTCTGAGCTAATTCAAATCTGCTTTGCTCATACAACACAGCACCTTCTCTGAGGAGGGCAGACCATGTAGGGTAGTTCTTTGCCAGTGTCTTCCATGTCATACAATCAATTCTATAGTGCTTAAGAAAAACCTTGTATCTTTGGATCACTTTTTCTGACCATCATATGAGGGCTTTCCCTGTGTGATTTCTCCATAAAATAGTTTTTTTTTTTTTTAACAAGCATAAATTTGGCATTAAAACAATATAGTCAGCCCAATGGAGTTGTGCTCTCTGCAGTAGAATCTGAATGCTTGGCAATTTAATTTGAAAAAGGACATCAGTGTCTGGCATCTTATCCAGGTGATCTTCAGAATCTTCCTAAGATGATTCAAATGGAAGTGATTCACTTTACTGGCATGACACTGGTATACTATCACAGGCATAATGAAGTCAGCACAATGGTTTTCTAGATCTTCAGTTGGCAATCAATCTAATACCATTCATTTTCTACTTTCTTTGGAGCCTCCCAAATACTGAACTAGTTCTGGTAACTGAACTTATCCACAGCATTCAAAACTTCTCCATTTGCTGTAACTAATGGTTCCACATATGGATGGTGTGAGGCTGGCTGATGGAGGACCTGTGTTTTCTGGGTATTAACTGCTGCACAAACAACAGAGAATAAATCCATATTTTGTTGTATCTCCATTTTGAAGGGTGTATTGAATGCACAAGCATCTGCAAATAAAAAATCATGCACCATCACTCCTTCCATTTTAATTGAACTTGTGGTCTTTTCAAGTTGAAGAATTTGTCATTAGTGCAATAGCTAACTGATTTCATGATTTTCCTCATTGAAGACATTTAACAATGTGGCTGAAATCACACTAAAAAGCCTGAGAGTAAGCACATATCTTTGTTTCATTTCTTTGGTGATTGGGAAAGCTCAAGAGCATTATCCATTGTCTAGAACCCAGACAAACATACCATCATGAAGTTGATGTATTATACTGATAAACCTCTCTATAACCAAATTTTGACATTATTTTTCATAATACCTTACAATTGATAGTATCAAAGGCCTTGGTTAGATTGCAAATGGTATACAGACCTCTGTTCTGCTCCTAGCATTTCTCCTGCAGTTGTTGAGAACAGCAAAAACCATATTGACTATTCCTTGTCCCCTTCTGAAGCCATACTGATTCTCAGGTAGATGACCTTCTATCAGGTGTAAGAGCAGCCTATTAAGGAGGATTCTGGCTGCCAAAAATGACTAATAGAGAGATATCCTGTAATTGTCACAGGACTATTCCCTTTTCCTTTATAGAGATGAACAATGGAGGCATCTTTGAACTCCTGGGGCATAACCTACTCTTGCCATATAATCTGGAAAATTTCAGACATCTTTTTGTGTGAGAAATGGATCCCCAGTCTTGTAAATCTCAAATGGAATAACATTAGCACCAGGTATTTTGCCACACATAATTACCCTAATGGTATTCAAAACACTTCAGCTAGGAAGTGCTTGATTTCAATCTGGTATAAATGGTCAGTGACTTAAACATAGATTTATGACAGTCTGTTCAAAACACTATGGAAGTGTTCAGTCCATCTCCTCTTTAGGATCATGTCCTTATCATTAATGAATGTGACTCCACTGGCACTAAGTAGTTGAGATGTACTCATAAGTGTTTGGGCAATAAATAACCTTTAGCACTTCATAAAATGCTTTGGATTGTTACTATCAGTATAAAACTGAATTTCATCTGCTTCTTACTGAGCCAAGAATCCTGAATTTCTCTAAGTTTTGATTGTACTTTACTTTTGATGGAATTGAATACTATCTTCTTAGAGATGGATGAACTATTCTGCTGTTATGCTCTGTGGAGTTCTCATTTTTTCATTTAGCAGTTTCTGAATTTCCCTATCATTGTCATCAAACCAGTCTTTTTTGTTGTTGTTGTTGTTGTTGTATAATAACTTTTTTATTGACAGAATCCATGCCAGGGTAATTTTTTTTTTACAACATTATCCCTTGCACTCGCTTCTGTTCCGATTTTCCCCCTCCCTCCCTCCACTCCCTCCTCTAGATGGCAGGCAGTCCTATATATGTTAAATATGTTGCAGTATATCCTAGATACAATATATGTTTGCAGAACCAAACAGTTCTCTTGTTGCACAGGGAGAATTGGATTCAGAAGGTAAAAATAAACCGGGAAGAAAAACAAAAATGCAAATAGTTCACATTCATTTCCCAGTGTTCTTTCTTTGGATGTAGCTGCTTTTGTCCATCATTTATCCATTGAAACTGAGTTAGGTCTCTTTGTCAAAGAAATCCACTTCCATCAGAATACATCCTCATACAGTATCGTTGTTGAAGTGTATAATGATCTCCTAGTTCTGCTCATTTCACTTAGCATCAGTTCATGTAAGTCTCTCCAAGCCTCTCTGTATTCATCCTGCTGGTCATTTCTTACAGAACAATAATATTCCATAACATTCATATACCACAATTTACCCAGCCATTCTCCAATTGATGGGCATCCATTCAATTTCCAGTTTCTAGCCACTACAAACAGGGCTGCCACAAACATTTTGGCACATATAGGTCCCTTTCCCTTCTTTAGTATTTCTTTGGGGTATAAGCCCAGAAGTAACACTGCTGGATCAAAGGGTATGCACATTTTGATAACTTTTTGGGCATAATTCCAGATTGCTCTCCAGAATGGTTGGATTCGTTCACAACTCCACCAACAATGCATCAGTATTCCAGTTTTCCCGCATCCCCTCCAACATTCATCATTATTTTTTCCTGTCATCTTGGCCAATCTGACAGGTGTGTAGTGGTATCTCAGAATTGTCTTAATTTGCATTTCTCTGATCAATAGTGATTTGGAACACTCTTTCATATGAGTGGTAATAGTTTCAATTTCATCATCTGAAAATTGTCTGTTCATATCCTTTGACCATTTATCAACTGGAGAATGGCTCATCAAACCAGTCTTGATGCTTGTGAGTGTTCTGACCCAGATGAGTAAATGCAGTGTTGCTCATCAAATCTCAACAAATCCCTCTCCTTTTCTGCTCCACTGTTGCCAATTGTGTATTGGTTCAACTTGCTCTCCAAATTAAGAATAAACTGCTCTCTCTGAGAAAAGCACTCTAATCTGTTGACATCAATTCTTCTCATAGCCTTTTTGCCTTGAGGCCTTTGTTTTTGTTGAATACAAATAGACAGCTTGGAGAGAACAAGTCTACAATCAGTCCAGCAATCTGGACCACACATTGTCTTTGTCCGTCTCTTCTCCTTACAATCACATAGCTTATTAAATATCAATATCGGTTGTGATGTTATGAAGTTTCATTGCATTTAGATCAAAGGAATATAGTGTTGCTGATGAGAATGGCACGAGATGCACAAGTCTTCAGTAGTAAGTCACCACTGCTACTGCTGTTTCCAACTCCATTCTTCCTAAGAACTCCTTGCCATGTCTGGTAGTCTAAGCCCATTCTAGCATTAAAATCACCCAGAATTATAAGATTGTCCATTTTTCCATTGATGATAAGGGTCTCCAGATCTTCATAAAATTTTTCTTTGATGTTATCAGGATTCATGATGGGAGCATAGGTACTATTGATGGTAACATTGCATTTTTCTGCAAGTGACAATCACATTGTCATAAGCCTGTGGTTCACTCCTGTTGGTTCCCATATAAGCTTGTTGACTAGATTAGTTTTGATTGCAAAACCTACACCATCTTTACAGCACTTTAAGTGAGGCAGAGTTACATGAAATCATTATCTCATCCAGAATCATCACTCTGATACCTTGAGCTACAGTGGATGACCTTAGTGACTTTGATGTCTAGCCAGTCTCTAAGCACTATACAGGACCTGCTTCATAGCTATTGGAACAAATTGTTCTCTTCCTCTCTACCTTTGATCTGGCCTTTACATAGCCCTTTCCATAGTTCACTCTTTCTGAACTCCTGTTGGTTGTTGCTGTAGTTGTTTTTTAACTTTTCTTCCTCCTTATAGTAATATTTTACATTTCTATAATGTTATTAAGTCTTAAAAATATTTTCCTCATAACAATTCTGCAAAGTAGATAGAGCAATTATTATTTCCCCATTTTTCAGACAAAGTAACAGGAACTCAGAGATGTTAAATGATTCGTCTGTGACCGTATAATTGAGTGAGTGGTCGAAACAGGATTTGAATTTAACTCCCTTGTTGCCAGGTTCTGTGTTCTTTCCTCTACAACACATCTTTCCTATACTCACAGATATGGCTTTGGTACGGAAGAGGGGATAAAAGCAGGGAACACACCACAGAAAATAATCTAGACTATGTTAATCTCTAGCCCATATTTCTAGTCTTATTATATCTTACTTCCTTTCACACATTCTACAATCCAGCCCATTTGACCTACTTGTTAAGTCCTTATAATAACATTCCTTCTCCCATATCTGTACCTTGTTTAGGTTATCTTGCAGGCCTGGAATGTACTTTTTAGAATTCTCAATCTCCTTCAAAGTGAAACATGGGGTATTATGTGTGGCTTGCAGGGAGGCCTAGATATTTTCTTTTAGCATTTCTCCCCTTCCCCTGACACTTCTCCAATGAGACTTTAATTCCTACCAGGAGGGAAAGTAGGAGATGGGGGCCAGCTGCTACTTAGCTCTTCTTAAAAAGAGGGAATAATAGGCCATGATTCTCTCTCTTTCTTCTCTTAAGTATTATTAGTCTAGGAGATATAATTATAAGATTTAAGACAAACTCCTGCTTGGTATTTATTAATAGAGAAGGAAGATCCAAAGCTTTTATATCCAAGGGTTAATAGCTTTCCTATCAAAAGCTAGCTCCACAATGAATGCATGTTGGTTGGTTGATTGCTGTCCTTCATTCTTGAAGAGGATCAAAATGAGATTATTATGTTAGAGTCAAATTGATGCAGGCTATGGTCCATTTAAGAAACTAGATTGATTTATTCCTTTCTGATTCCCAACCCCATAATATCAATTCAGGAAGCCCTAGTAGGACCTTTGATTCACAAATCCTGGTCAAAAGCGTCCCTTTGAATTCCAATAGAAGATCTGGGCCTGTTCCAGCCACAACCCGGATCTGAACCAACTTGGGCTGTCCCAGCCCCCATTCTAATGATCTGCTCAGGTTTCAAACTCTAACCCCCACTAAATCCATCGAGGAGCCAACTTGGAACTTCACCCACAGTCCCCTTTAGCTAAATCTCTCATTATAAAAGAGTAAAGCTAGAGCCCTCTCTTTGCAGAGGGTCGAAACAATGCCAGCACCATGCCTGGCACCCCAAGGACTCTCTGCCCACTGGAATCCTGTTTCCAGTGTTCTCTTATCTCTACCTTCACCTATTTCCTTAATTATACTTTAACCTTACTTCCAAACCCCATAATAAACCTCTTTTATCAATCTAGGTTTTCAGGTCTGTAAATTCCTTTACAAGAGACTCTTGTGCCACTACTAGACTTCATTTAATTGTTCACCCTTGCACCAAATCCAAAGGGATCACAGGGAAGCTCTATTTGACTCCCTGTACCCCAAACCTGCCACTAGACCTCAATTAAACCCAAATTTCATTTAGGTACCCCATATTTATACCTCATCAAAATCAGTGACTGATCAGACCAACAAGAGCTTAGAATGCTTTGCCATTATATATACAAATAGTACCTATGGACAATTGGGATGGCTTCTCTAACTATACACAGCTCAAGTTTCTTCTGGGCTAATTTAATTTCACTTTGGGCTTAGGGCACAGCCTAATGTTTGATATGGATCCATCATCCTGGAAGTCTCCTATATCATACAATCAATTCCTCTCAGTGAGAATTCTAATTTCAGGATCAGAACTCTTATCTCCTCTTGTTGATAATTCTGAAACTGGACTTTACTATATGCTCTAACTGCAAACTATCATTACTAATGGCAAAGGAAAGAAAGATATCCTTCCTTTCACCTGCACTTTGGCTTCTCCTTTTTTAATTTTCTCCAAAGGTCCAAAGTACCTTTGCTTTAAATATCTTTGTGCTTCTTTTTTGTTCATGTTAGAGAATGGAGGAAGAAAAGGCCTTTGGGCAAGCCAATTATCTTGACTAAACTTCAGATAATTTAAGGAAGTTTTTCATATGCAAATGAATCACTGAAGGCTAGAGCATACTTTTACAATCTACAAATTCAACCACTGACTCTGAAATAGGCATGCATTTAACCTTTCTTTTTTTTTTTTTCTGTTATCTAATCTTTCCATGTTTTACTTTTATAAACTGAATTAGGAATGGGGGACTCAAGTTACCAGAGATTTTCTTCTTAATTCCTTATTATATTTAATAAATGCTCTTTCAAGTGGAAGTTAATAGATGTCCATCAATTAGGGAATGGCTGAATAAGTTGTGGTATATAATTGTGATGGAATACTATTGTGCTATAAGAAATGATGAGAAGAATGGTTTCAGAAAAACCTGGGAAAACATAAATGAACTAATGCAAAATGAAGTGAGTACAACCAAAAGAACATTGTACACAGTAATTGGTGATCAACTATGTATAATTTAGCTATATTCAGCAACACAACAATTCAAGATAATTCCAAAGAATTCAAGATGAAAAATACTATCCACCTCCAGAAAAAGTCCTGATGGAGTCTGAATGCAGATTGAAGCATACTATTTTTCCATTTTATTTTTTGGTCTCTTTTTTTTTCTTACAACATGACTAATATGGAAATATATTTTGCATGATTGTACATGTATGATCTATATAAAATTAGTTACTCCTCTGGGAGGAGGGAAGAGGGATGAGAGGAAGAGAATTTGAAATTCAAGAATTAAAAGTTGTTTTTGCATGTTGTTGGGAAAAATAATATATTATTTATAAAAATACTCTTTCAGTCATTTATTCTCTCATTCATTCAGGAGCTTGTTAGGGTAGTGTAATGTCTGGGCTAGCTTTCTGGAGGTTCTTGGTCTCAGCAGGATAATTACCACAAGGATGGTCAGGAATAGAATCTAAAGTCTTTATTGTCTGCTTCACAGTCTGTCTCCTTCACAGTCTGTTCACTCTGACAGACTGTGTCCCCAGTTCTCTCAGCCCTTAAATACACTATTACAATTACATCATTACAGCATACTGAGTATATGCCAACTAGAGTGATTATATATCATTATATCATACTAGATATATATGAACTAGAGAACCATTAGATAATGGTGGTTTCATCAATCACACTGAGTAAACATCTTGTTGTAAGTAATCTTGGTTCAACTATACTTCTCCAGAGTTCCAGCCTTCTACATCTTCCACTTTCTTTTGTTTTAGAACACAGGTGGTCACGCCCTCCCTGAATTCTCAGGAAGAGAGGTGAAAACACCAAACCAGATATTGTTTGCTGGTTTCCTCTGGACTGAAGGGTCTTACTTGAAACAGGTATTCATAAATTCATCAGTATGGGAGGTATTACACAAGCACATAGTAATATAACACAGGCTAGTAGTGATGTAACAAACAATATGAATCAACATGAGGAATTATATGTGTCCATAAGTCCTAGAAGGAGGGTATATATATATATATATATATATATATATATATATAACAATCACACATACACCTCCTTCAGTGTATGTGCAAGAGATAATCCAAAACCAATCTATTATCCATTACTTCATGTTGTATCAGGGAATCCAATGATTCCTGAAAGTTTTGAAGTCCTACAATAGTCTCATCATGTGTCAGAGAATCCAATGATTCCTGCAGATTTTGAAGTCCTGCAGTAGTCACATTAACAATTTTTGATGTTCACTATCATGCTTTTTCAATGGCACATGTAGTCAGAGATGGAACAACCTGATGTTTCTTGGGTCTTTTCCTTTCTTCCTCTCTTCTCTGTCTCTCTCCAATGGACAAGGAGAATAAAGTTCATTGGCACCCATCTGATTCCTTCTCCAAATGGAAAGATACAAGCAAACCCTCTCCCCCAAGCAGTTAACCTATCTGGTCCCTTTCATTCACCACTTTCTGGATATCTCCACATCACCAGGCAATTATTTAAAGATAGTGGAGCTGCTGGCATTGGACACTGCCCTTCTAGCAGGTCATAAAACCTGTTTGCCAGAGCCAGTGCATCTTTATTAAAAATAAAAAAATTAATAGTATAAAAAAGCTAAATTTATCCTAAGGGTATCTGTGGCTCCCCCTTTCTTTTGTTTTTGGAGGAGCATGTTGATGTCTCTGTTTCTCCTCTCTACTATTGCCTTTTCTTGAGGATTAAAAGGTATGCCAGTGGTGTGTAAAATCTGATACTGTGCATAAAAGTGTGAAAAATGTTTAGAAATATGTGCAGGTCCATTATATGTTTTTATTGCTTGCGGCACACCCATAATAGCAAAAGCTTGTGTAAGGAATTCAGTGACCACACGGGCTATCTCTTTTGCTGCTGGTATTGCAAAAATAAATCCAGATGACCAAAAGATTTATAATGGGTCACATCCATTTGCCAAATTTCATTGGATCTTAAATCACAAAGGTTCTTAGCATGGGAGTGTGGAAAGGAAGGCGAGCTGTACAGGCTTTTACTATGTTCCTAGCATGCTCTTTTGTTATCCCAAACTGCAAACATAAAGCTCAAGCAGCCTGATGATATTTAAAATGAGATTCCTGGGCTGCCTGAAATAAAGGAGTATTGGCTAACATAGTTAAAAGACGATCTGCCTTTGAATTTCCATAAAAAACAGGATCTGGAAGTCTACATGAGAGTGGACATGCAAGATGTAAATCTTATCTTCATGCTTTCTTACTTGCTCTTGAAGTTCCTTCAAGCTACAAATTTTTGGGGGCTGTGGCAATTCTTTGTACCACACCTACTGAATAACTGAATCAGATATTTACATTTCCTGGATAATAAGTAAGAGTTAGCATGATTGCATACAATTCATTCTGCTGAGTGAAATGAAAGAAAGTTCTGAATACTCTCTTTATAGTTAAGTCATGAAAGTACACAGCACAAATGTTATGTTTAGATTCATCTATAAAGATAGTTGGTCCTTTAAGAGGAACCTTAGAAACCTTTTCTTCAAAAATCCATTGGCAATTATGTAATAGTTGGGTTATCTTTTGGAGACCCACATGTAAATTTTGGAGCCGTGGCCCATAAAATTTGCCACTCTGGGATGGTTTCACAGCATACATGAACTAGTGCATTGGTATAAAAGGTGAATATCTTGTCAGGTCTTATCCTAGATAATTGTACTGCTCACTTAATGGCCTTTAATAAAATTTTAGCAAGGAGTAAGGTTTTGGTCTGGTTGTGCTGGGAGGTTCACCCATTCTATCACACTGTATCCCTGATGAAGGACTGCTGTGGGTGCCTCTTTTGTAGCAAAAACTGATATTTCCAAGGGTTTTTGAGTAACTCTTTCAACCACATTGGATAATATAATCTCTCTCAAAGCCTCTTGAGCTTCTTTTGTAAGCTGGTGTGGTGAGTTTAAAGCAACATCATAAAATGTCATAAAATGGTTGTAATTGATAAGTAGTTAAGCCCAACACTGGAAGCATCCATTTGATATCTCCTATCAATTTTTGAAGGATATTTAAGGTGTTCAACTTCTCTGTTCTTATAGAAAGCTTTTGTAGTATAAACACCTTAGGATATACTTCATATCCTAAATATTGAAAAGAAGCATGCCTTTGAATTTTTTCTGGAGCTATATGTTTCTGTGGCTTCTAATATTTGTTCCTTAGGTACACACCCCAAAATATCATTCATATAATGTAACAACATAACTTTTGGAAAAGCTTTTCTTACTGTAGTAAGAGCAGCAGCAACATATATTTGACATTCATATCTTTTATAAGGCTCAGCTAAAATAAAAAATAAATTTTATAAGGCTCAACTGAAAAAGGCAATTTTTTTTTCATATCCTACTTATCTAAAGGGATAGAATAGAAACAATCCTTAATGTCTATAACTCAAAGAGGCCATTCTCTAGACAAATGAGTAGGAGATGGAAGTCTAGGCTAAAGAGTTCCCATAGTTTCCATTTGTTCATTTACTTTTCTCAAATCAGCCAACATCCTCCATTTTCTAGATTTCTTTTTTACAATAAATACAGGGGAATTCCAAGGACTTAGAAAAGGTTGTAAATGTCTTAGTCAAGTTGGTCCTTGGTCTTATATCTAATGAGATCTGAATTTTTTCATTTGTTAAGGGCCACTGTTCTACTCACACTGGTGTATCAGTTTTCCATTGAATGAAAACAGGTGAGAGTGCAGGCAGGCCTTCAACATCAGCCCTGTCTAAAAAGCCAAAGTACTCAATTATAATCTTAACTGTTGTCAGATTTCTCTTCCCTATAGATTGATGGGGATTTTTTTTTAACTACAAAAGGAGTAAAAACTCCTGTTTTACTTTCAAATTTCCATCTCAAAGGTGTAACATTAATTTCAGCTGCTATTGATCCTCCTATGCCAAACATATGGGTGTCTGTCTTAATCTTTGACCAATAACTGGGCTACCTCTAATTGTAAAGGGCTGAAACTCTTAAAAGGTGTGCTTGAATCAGACAACCAAGCACTTAAGACTAATTACCTATTTGACAATGACTCTATTAGCATATATTTGAAAAAATGGCCCTTCTCACCATTGGTGCTTACTCAATGTTTGGTGTATGCAGATAATCGTAAGCAAGGATTAGAGGGTGGGATGAAACAAGCCAGACTTCACTTGGACTCAGGACAAGGAGGAGAGAGGTTGGTAACTTTGGACTGGAGAATGCAAGGAGCCTTGTGGTAGTTTTGTCTCTCCTTCACTTCTTCCTGTAAAGACCAAGGACTTGAATTTATCCTGACTCTGATTGTTCCTGAAGCCTCCAGGGAGCTAACCCGGACTTTACATCTAATAATTGTACAATCTGCACCTGTGTATACCAACCCTTTCAATGGTATGCCATTTACATACATAGAGAGTATAGGATGGTCAGCTGTAACAGCTGCAGTCCAGAATATTTCTAGATTCTGTTGCTGGGAGTCAAAATCTGGGTAAATATCACCAAAGTGCCTTGCAGGAGTATATATCCGTAAATCTGATGTTACTACTTCTCCTGGGTGATAAGTCACACATTGTCTAGCTCTATTAGTGACTGGGATATTAGCTACACATTCTCAGTTTCCCAAATCAGTTATGGATGGACACTGTTTTTGTAAGCACTCTCAGAGGTGAAAGAGCCAAGCCTATTGTGCCTGGAGGCAAAAGATCCATAGACTGGACAGGGATAGATTTCACCTCTTCAAGAGATATCTCAGTAATCCCAGCTGCATACAACTCTATTCTCAATTGTAATCTCTTTCTTCCATCAGGTTGCTTCTCGGCTGATTGATCATGTTGGAGTACTGAACTTCTGAAGACTCTCTGGGTATAACATCGGCTGCCATCATGCTCCAAGTGTTTTTTGCCTGGGACCCTGGAGCTGAACCCTGCTTCCCATTTCCCTGATTCAATTTACATTCTGATGCCCAATGGAAGCCTCTGTTATGTTTTGGATTATAGTGTTTTGGGTCTTGTTCTCCCACCCTGTTTTTTATAACAACATTGAGCTTTCAGATGCCCTACTTTACCACATTGAAAGCATTGATGAGTCTCTCTGGAAGTCCCTTGCCAAAAGGGACCCTGTCTTCCCATGTTCAGATCTTGAAAAGTCTGCATCATAACCTGAGTATAAAAGGTATTTGTGTTCACTGTGGCACAGCATCTTATGTTCTCTAAAGAAGCATCTTTGTGTAGTCCTATTATAATTCTTCTACAAACCTCATTAGCATTTTCTCTAGCAAGTTGTCTTATCATAATTTCTGTTGCTTCATTTTCACCAATAGTTCATATGACAGCTGTCTGCAGATGTCCAACAAAATCAGCAAAGGGTTCATTTGGCCCTTTTGCTATTTTCATGAAGGCCTCTTCTCTGTCCTGTTTACCAGAAAGAAAACCCCATGCTTTGATAGCAACAGAAGCAATTTGCTCATATGCTGCTACAGGGTAATTAATCTGTGCTAAAGTGTCTGCATAAGGACCTAAAACTGCTAGTTGATCAAAGGTGACTCCAGGTTGCCTATTTTGTTGGGCTTGTATTTTACAGTGTCCACTATACTCAGAAAGCTAGAATAAGTTTTGTCCAGGTTCTAAACATGTCCTTGCTATACATTTCTAAGGGTTAAAATTTCATAAGCCAAATTCTCTAATGCCATCTTAATCTAAGATGATGTAGCCTCATAAAGAATTCAAGCCTTTTTCAGATCTTTGAAAATTTCCAGATTAAAAGGAGTGTATCTTCTTTCTTGGTTTGAAGAGTCAAACTCTTCAATCACAGGGTATGCTTCTATTCTCAAATCAGATGTATCCTGTCCTTCCTCTTTAGCTTTAACTAGTGCCTTTTGTAATCGTGTCATGGGGGTGGGCAAAGCTGCTGCATAAGTAATGCTGATGGTGTCACTGCCCCTCCCACTCTTCCTCTTCCCTCTACCCAGGAAGGCAAAGTTGAGGGGGGAGGGTCATGAGATGGAGAATGCCCTATGGGTTCCTGATGAGAAGCACTATACACCTTAATTTCATCAGCACCATACTTAACTCCTTTCTTGTCCAATTCTTCATGCTTTTCAGCTGCTTTGTCTATCCCCCTCCTGCTCTTTCTCTTTTTACCTTATTTTAAAACTTGTGGGATTCCTTAAAGCCAATTGTATTATGTTGTATATATAGAATGTTTCCCCAGGAATTGAATCAGAGCCATTATCCTCATAATATTCAAATAATTGCTCTGTCACTAGTTTCCACTTATCTGGCTCTAATTTTTCTTCCTTAGAGAACCAAAGAGACATGCATTGTAATATTTCTAAGAGTGCAGTGATCTGCTCCCAAGTTAGCAACAAATCTTGCTTCTTTATTAACCTAACTATGCTTGCTATACACTTCCCTTGGGGTAGGGAAGGATCTTTTCTTCGTATTTGTCCCATTTTAGCTGAAAAATGAAAGTGACTAGTTTACTCACCCTATTTCCTGTTTGCAGGGACTTCTCCACTGAACTTATGATCATGTCAGTTGAACTGCTGAGTGTAGGTCCTTATGTCCGGAGCCTCAAAATGTAGTGTACTTCTTTCAGTGCCCCATGTTCCGACACCAAAATGTAATGTCCAGGCTAGCTTTCTGGAGCTATGGCTTTAGTCTGGATGGGGTCTCTGGATGGGCCTTGGTCTCAGCAGGATAGCCACCATGGTCAACAATTGAGTGTAAAATCTTTATTGTCTCCTTCACATTCTATTCACTCTGACTGACTGTGTCCCCAGTTCTCTCAGCCCTTAAATACCCTATTACAATTACATTATCAATCACACTAGTTGTTGTAAGTATCCTTGTTTCAAGTATACTTCTCCAGAGTTCTGGCCATCTACAGGGTAGTATGGTGGGCATCTGGAATTAGAGTCAGGAAACTGTGGATTCAAATTCTATCCCTGACCCTCATTAACTGTATGTCTATAGATGACTTTTTGAACCTCTCTGTCCTCAGATTTGAAATGAGAATAATCATAGGACACAATAATTATAAAGGAAGTACATGCACAGAAGCAGCTGCATAAAGGTGTCATACAAGAAATATATGATTAAAAAAATTAGGCATGTCATATAGTTGATAGCAAGAGATAACCAATGGACAAATATTGTGGTCTCTGTGTCTAAAGCATTTGGTCCTACTTGAAGAGTGATGCTTTATATTGCACTGAATCAGGGAATTTTAATCTGTTTTTGTGTCATGAACTCCTTGGCAGTCAGGTGAAATTCACAGAATTACATTTTTAAATAAAGTAAAACATACATGATTACAAAAGAAATAAATTAAATTGCAAAAATGTTAATTTTAAGAAAAAAATCCAATATTATTAAAATGTTAAAGAAAAAAGTTCAGACACTCCTGGTCAAGGAACCTTACTCAGGGTTTATATCTGCTCATGCCACCAGGTGGCACTTCTAGCCTTGAGCTTCTGCTCAAGGAGCTCTCAATTATTTTCAGTCCCTCTGTCTTCATTAATAAGACCTGCTTAACTCACCTGAAGGATGATCTCTATTAATTCTCAATTATTTCATAACAATTTAAAAAAAGCTTGGCTCATGATTGCCTTTATTTCACAGGACCCTTATCATCTTTCCTATCCTCACTTATACATACAATATATTTAGTGAAGTAAAAGTAAAACCAAAAGGTACAGAGTAGAATTTCAAAACAACAGAGCTGTTCCTAGGAAGGATATGAAAGCTCAGATCTCTTAACAGATCTTTCCTTCTTAATACCATTGTAAACATCAGCATATGCAAAGGCTTTTTGCTATGCTTTGTTTAGTCATGATTTTACAGGGAAGGAAAAATCATCTCCCCAAGCTTAAGGTCCCCCAGTCCCTTGCATAATAGGCAAATAATTTCTATCCCCACATGAGAAAGATAAACAATTGATCTTTTGATCATATAGCAGATATAGTCAGATGTTTTCATAGCATCCATGCTTAGCTTCTAACTATAATTGATTTCTTTCTTTTCTCCTTGACTTTATTGTCATGGGCATCTCTAGCACCTGCAACATTTCCTATTGTATGGGACACTGAACCCAATTTAAAAATCAGAGATTCTCAGAGTAAGAAAAGCAAAAAGGGGTTCATCATGATCTCCCAATAAAGGGCAAGTTCTCACAGAAAAGTTCAAAGTGCAAACACAGGATTATATAGACCCTCACCAGAAGCTCCCACTCGGCACTCTGACCTTTTCTCTCATTGACTGGAGAGTTCTAATTTACCCAGAATTGGACCCCAGAACATACTGTACCTATTAGATACTTAAATGCTGATGACAAAAAGAGGGATGGTGGAGATTTATTTAAGATAATTGGACACCTGGAGCCTTTAGCTATAAGCTCAATTTATTATTGCAAAGTCCCAAGTTCCAATTGGGGAATAGGTTGAAGCCATATTTTATGAGAAGTCATTACTTAGTTCATCCTATACAATCTCTCCTTTTTATTTATTAATCTTTGACCTCACATTATTATTATTTTTTTAACTGAGGCAATTGGGGTTAAGTGACTTGCTCACGGTCACACAGCTAGGAAGTGTTAAGTGTCTGAGACCAGATTTGAACTCCGGTCCTCCTGACTTCAGGGCTGGTGCTCTATTTCCTGAGTCACCTAGCTGCCCTCTCAATTCTATTCTTGCTGCATTTCCTCAATCATTTTGTCCTCAGTCTCCAATCCCTCTGGGTCTGGTTTATTTTTACTGCTTACTGGAATACTGCTTCTCCAGTCTGAGTGGCCTGGTCTGTTAACAAATCCACTGCCTTTGTGGTCTGGTTAAAAATTATTTCAAGCATGGCCTGGAGTCTAATAAGCTTATTCAAATACAAATTGGGGTTCTGTACCCCATATGAGGCCATCTATCACTCCAACCATTTGTGTCCCCAGTAATTAGAATAGGTAACTTCACAAATAAAAATGCTATCAAGAAAGTCAGAAACAACAGAAATGCTAAAAGAAATAGATATAAACATCTAGCAATTGATAGATGACTAGTCCAAATACTCACTTATTTAGCATATAATGACTACATATTTTCAGATAGGAAATTGCATATGTTCATAGCTTCTACTGAATATTTGTCCTGATTATAGAAATTTGCTAGAAGAGGAAAAAGCAGGGACATGATTATAATCAAAAACTGGTCCTTCAGGCCGCAGCCTGAAAGCACATACATGACAGGAAAAATCATCCTTAGCTGATTGTATACAATAACAATTCTACCTTATAGCCAGAGTCATCAGGTGGGTTCTTATTCAAAAGAACAACACCAGGAAACTGAGTCAGAAGGGTCTTACCTTAAGCAGAGGCTAAGATTGTCCTCCCAACTCTTGCTCAGATACTAATCTCCATCTATAACAATGCAGGATCATATTCCTCTGAATAGCTTCTGACATATTCCTTTCAAATGGCCATATCTGAATTCAAAACTCCACATAATATCAATTATAGTCCCAAGAGATTTTATCTCAAATAGCAAGTCTCATTAATCAAAACTTCAGGTTAATTTGGCTCTCAAGGATCACATATCCTAAGTATTAACTATAATCTTACACTGATAAAAGTAAGAGATACATCCTAGAAAACTCACAGCTTATCTCCATATCTAAGTAGATAGGTCTTAAATTCAACATTACACAAATCATTTTACTTCAAGTTCCTTAATAACCAACTATATCAAAACATCTTCAGGTATTAACCATGTTCAAAGGACAAAATCATTCTCAGAATCCCCCTAAACAATGGGAACAGCTCAATACAACCAATTAAAACTCACATAGAATATAGAATATACTGTACTAATTTCACATTAAAGAACCCTATTATAATTAACATTAACAATTTCTTTACCCTAAAAATGTTAATTCAATTTCCTCCAAACAAGGAATCCCTATAAACTTTTCTGGAAATATAAATAACAGGTAAATACTAATATTGTTAGAATTCCTCTAAGCACACCCCACCTCCCACCTTTCACCAAAACATTCCTAATTTCAAAGTCTGGTTTTTTGAGCCTCCAGACTGCAATTATCCATAGCATCTGGTAAGGTCCTTCCCACTCTGCTTCTTCCAGAGCTTAGTAAGCAACCACTCTCTTGGAACTTCAGACTCCAAAGGTGTTGTCTGGGCCAGCAATACTTGCTTTGTAAGGGCTAAAAAGTATGAGGACACTGCTAGTATGTAATTCCTTAAAAATTTATCTTTTGTTTCAATAGAGGGTCTTTCCCTTCCTTTCTCTCCCCAAATGAAATAAACCAATCTCATATGGGGAAAGTTCCAGATCACTTCTGGAAACAGTTTTAATTCTTTAACAATTAAGTAGACAAACATTTGTTCTAAGGTAATAACATCTCTAACATCAATTTAGTAATCAGTTTGTTAAGAATCTGATTCTTTTTTTTTACTTTCCCTGATGAGGGCAGATTCTCAGATGTATGGAATTGCCACTCAATTTGCAATTCCTCCCCATTATTTTTTAAAAATCTTACAATTTAAATATGTTCCATTATCAGAATCAATAGTCTCTACCAATCTATACTTAGAAACAATTTATTCCAATGTTATTCCACTAACCCCTTAAAAGCAGCAGAGCCCAGGGGAAAGCTTCCAACCCACCCTCACTGGTATCATTTCATTAAAACATAACCTAAATATTTTGGAGCCATAATACCTCCTGTGGAGAGATACCTCCTCAATACCTTCTTATTTATTTTTAGACATATTACATTCCTTTTAATACACAATTTGTTCTACAATTACACATTACATCAAATTTTCTTGCTTTTTGTTAAAAGGAGAAAGCAAGACAAATCTTAAGGTTCATGATATAGATAATATCTAAATAACTTTGGGCCAAATTTCACAAAATTTATACCACATATCTAGCTGGAATGACAAAATGTTAACACACAGCTCATACAGTTTTTTTACAAATTGCCTAATGTACAATTTAGTAAGCAACATAGTAGCTGAAATATATTTCACTTAATTAGGAGATGCAAACATGTAACCTCTTACCAGAGAACCAAAATTTTTAATTTCAAATGAAATGCTAATTTAAATTTCTAGTAACAATATTTCAATATTAATGCACACATATTTCTAAAATCTTATACCAGAACAAACAAGTTCACAATTTTAGCATGTATTAGTTGATAGTAATTATCTCATAAAATTTCAAAATCATAATTCCAATTTAAATATACACAGCCCCAAAATTTAAGGTGGTAGAAAACTTCCCTTTCAAGTCTGTCTACAGGGCTTTAAGAAAGTGGAGATCCTGAGGGAGAGAGAGAGAAATTTGGATCTAAGTGTCCAGCTGTAGGTCTGTGGCCCAGTGACTAGCCCAGCCACCATGCCAGAGATGAGGGAGCTATGTTGAAGATGTTGGAGTACCAGCACAAACCCCCAAAACCAGCATAGATTCCACAAACCTGAGTAGTTTGGAAAATCTCAGAGAGAGCAGTTTTTTTCTTCTGCTTTTTTTCTGTAACTTCAGGCCTTCAGAAGGTTTTTAGTCATATAAATTAGGCCTACTTAAAAATACAATAGACTAACTAAAGTTAGCTAATAGAGTCAATGCCAAGTAACTTAATCATTAGTCTCAAAAAGCCCCAAATCTCCCAAAATGTTTTAGCAGTTTTGTTACTATTTATTTTGTAACTATTTAACTATTTTTGCTGATTCAAATTTGCAATTCTAGGTCCACAGAAAGGTCAGTTTTTTTCTGTTTTGGTGTGATGGTTAAAAACTTTCCCCATCTCAGAACTAGTTTTTCCTCTCTCTTGCACACAAAACAAATGCTTTTAAATACCAATAGCTAGATCTTTTCTTTCATAATTCAGCTGACTAAGAGAAACACAGAAGACAAAACACAGGCTTACACACACACTCTCTCTCTCTCTCTCTCTCACACACACACATACACACACACACACACACACACACACACACACACACTCATACACACACACAAACATAAACTGTTTTTCTAAATCAACCTAGCTCCCATTCTCAGCCCCACTTTGAAGTAGAAGCTAGGAGGGAGTTCTGGAGCTGATACCTAAGGAGTCAGCCAGTCAGGTATTGAAGGCTTCTTTGAATTTACACCCAGCCCTGGGGGATGGACTGTTCCTCCAAGTGAGCTGGATACCTGCCCAAACAAAACAACAGTATTTAATCCCTATACATTTTGATATTTCATCCAAATTCTTTCTAAAAAGATATCTTCCCAGGACACTAAATATCTTCCCAGGACATGGAGAGACATTAGATTGTTCCTTTCCCAAGATTCCCAGTTTCTTGTTCATTTTAATGAAGATCTCACCAGATTTTACCAGAGGTAAATAGGAGAATTTTATGCTAAAAGCAATGGGAGTCACTGAACACTTTTTGAGCTGGGGAGTGACATAATAAGATGTATGTTTTTTTTTTAATTACTTTTTCTTCTTTTTTACATTCATTTAAAAATTCTGAATTCCATATTCTATCTCTCTTTAGTTTCAAACCACCCATTGAGAAGGCAAGCAACATGGTGCCCATTATACAAACATATAACATTTCTATATTAATCATGTAGGGGAAAAACAAGAAAAATAAAGTGAAAAAATATGCTTTCATGTTTACTACTTCTTTCTATGGAGGTGGTGTTATGCCACAGTTCTCTTTAACTGTCCTGACTCTGTTTCCTTGTACAAGTTTCCCTTGTCTCAGTCTTCCTAATTACTCCCCTAAGCTGTAAATCTCCCTCTGGTCCATGAAGGCTGAGGACCAATTAGTCTAAGGTTATAAATTGTTAACCCAAGCAAGATAAACAAGAGAGTAGACTTCCTGATTATCTTCTGTCCTTGAAAAGTTACAACATCCCTCTAAAATATTCCAAGATAGTTCACTAACATCTTTATCTCTGGGTATTCAGACATCCTGTCTCTGGGTTCCTTTTTGATTCATAGCCTTTTCCAGCTGGGCTTTCCCGCTCTTTCCCTCTTCTTTGTCTCCAAAAGGTATATAAAGGTTAGAGATTCTCCATTCATTGCTGGAGAATGGCGGCTGGCGGTGGATGCTGGACGCTGCATTCTTTGAGATGATAGTCTCCTACAGACCTGGGACTAACATGAATTCCTTGGTCCCAGTATATCTTTATCTCTGTCTGACTGGATAATTTGAGACGAGAGTCCTGTCCAGTCAATCTTACTCTCCCATTAATAATATTAAAAACTCTCTAATCTCTCTCCTGCCTCAGTTTCTCTGGCATTACAGTGGATGGCAATTTTTATCTTGAGTCCTTTAAATTGTCTTGCATCTTTGTATTGGTCAGAGTAGCTAAGTCTTTCACAGCTGATTATTATTACAATCTACTATTACTTTGAACAAAGTTTTTTTGGTTCTGCTCACTTTACTCTGTATCAATACATGTACATCTTCCCAGATTTTTCTGAATCCATCCCCTTTATCATTTCTTACAACACAGTAGTATTTCATCATAATAATATCAATTTGTTCAATCATTCCCCAATTGATGGGTATCTCCCCAATTTCCAATTCTTTGTCATTACAGAAAGAGCTGCTATAAATACTTTTGTGTAAAATTTGCATATGTCCTTTCCCTTTTTCTGTGATCTCTTTGAGATACAGATAGCAGTACTGTACAAGGTCAGCCACTGGGATAGATTCAGTCCAAGTGATCCCCTGTTTCAGTCTCTGAATACTTAAAATCCCCTTAAAACTAATCTCATTTTCTATAGAGAGATTCCATCTCCTGAGAACTAATCCCATCTTTTTAGTAGTAAAAAACATATTGCTGGATTCTGGGCTCTAAATTATTCTGCTATTTACTTCTGTTTTATGGATGAGTTCATCCCATTCATGTTTACAGTTATGATAACTAATTTTGTATTTCTTTCATGGATGAGTTCATCTCATTTATATTTAACAGTTATGGTAACTAATTTTGTATTTCTTTCCTGTTTTCTTGTATTTATCCTTCTCATTCTTTTTCTTTTAATCGTGTCCTACTAGAAATATACTTGAAACAAGGAAATACAGAGAGTTGAATCTATTATGCTTCAAGTGAAGTAAAAAAGACAAAAGTAACAATCTAATATTATCTCAAATAAAATGAATGCAAAAATAGATCTAAATAAAAGAGATAATCAGGGAAGCTATACTTTAGAGTAATATCAATATTTGTTGTGCTATAGTTCCCTTTTAATGTCCTGACCCAGTTTCTCTAATTGTCCTATTTAGTTACTCTGCCTCAGGTTATAACCTTTCTCTCTTAATGTGTGATGAGATAAAGGTTTTATATTTTCAGGCTATAATCATTCTTTCTTAATGTTTGACAGGATAAAGGTCTATCCATTTTAGACATCATTAGAATCTCAGTAACCTCTCCAGTACCTCCCTCCATTAAGTCATCCTAGGGATGGCTCCTCCCATTAGGTTATCCCCATCCAGGTACCTCCCCTATTATGTTATTGTTCTTGTTATCCTATAAAAGAGTCTTGCTGTCTGACATTCAGGGCTGGATTCTTTGAGGATAGTCTCATTCAGCCCTGGGACCAAACATGAATAATTTGGTCCCAGTAAATCTCTCCATTTAATAAACTATTAATTGTTCTCTAATCTCTGTCTTGCTTAGTTTCTCTAGCATCATATATTAAGCACCAAATTGTTGTGCCACAGTTCTCTTTTAATGTCCTGACCCAGTTTCCCTAATTGTCCTATTCAGTTACTCTGCTTCAGGTTATAACCATTCCCTCTTAATGTTTGATGGGATAAAGGTCTTTATCCACTTTAAGAATCATTAGAATATCAGGAGCTTCTCCAGTACCTGCCATTATGTCATCCTAGGTGCCTCCTCCCATTAGGTCATCCCCATCTAGGGGATGGTACCTTGGTACCATCTAGGTACCTCCCCCATTATGTCATTGTTCTTGTCATCCTATAAAAGAATCTTGTATCTGACATTCGCTGCTGGATTCTTTGAGACGATAGTCTCATTCAACCCTAGGACCAAACCATGGATTCATTTGGTCCCAGTAAATCTCTCCATTTAATAAATTATTAAATTGCTCTCTAATATCTTTCTTTGTTCAGTTTCTCTGGCATTACAAAATGTCAGAGTATACAAATTCTAAAAGGCACAAATAAGATTAACATAGCTAAAAGTAGAAAGAAAACAGGAAACTGAAAAAAAAATTATAGCATATTCTTTGATAAAGTCCTAATTTCTCAAATATATGGAGAACTAAGTTAAATTTATAAAAACAACAGTCCCAGTCATTCCCCAACTGATAAATTTTTGAAGGATATGGACAGACAATTTTCAGGAAAATAAATTAAAGCTATCAGTAGTCACATAAAAATCCAAATATCTATTGACTAGAGAAATGTAAACTAAAACAACTTTGATATGTGACCTTACGCTTATCAAATTAGCTAATATGACAGAAAAGAAATGCTAACTGCTAGAGAAGCTGTATAAAAAACCTAATGCATTTTTGGTGGAATTGTGAGCTGGTCAAATCATTCTGAAGAATAGCTTTGGAAGTATGCACACCTATAAAACTGCACATATCTTTTGACTCAGAATTAATACTGTTAGGTCTGTGTTCCAAGGAGATCAAAGAAAAAGGAAAAGAACTTATATGTACAAAAGCATTCATAACAGCTCTTTTTATAAATGCAAAGAATTGGAAATTGAGAGGATGCCTGTCAATTGGGGAATGACTGAACAATTATCTGATTGTGATTGAATTCTATTGTACTATAAGAAATAATTAGTAGGTTACTTTCAGAAAATATGGGAAGATTTACAGAAAATGATCAGAATGAAGTAAGCTGAACTAGGAAACCATTGTACATAATAACAGCAATACTGTAACAATGATCAACCATGAAAGACTTTAGCTACTCTAATCAGCACAATTGTTCAAGACAGTTCCAAAAGATTCATGATCAAAAATGCTATACACCTCTAGACAGAGAACTGATGAACTCTGAATGCAAATTGAAATATATTTTTTCACTTTATTTTTCTTGGGTTTTTTGGTAACATAGCTAATAAGGAAATATGTTTTTTAAAGAGTTCATATGAATAATTTATTTCTTTGCTTGCAATCTAAATGAATGAGAGGGGCAAGAAAGTGGAAGAGAATTTGGAACTCAAAATTAAAAAAAAATTAATAATAAAAATGAATAAAAATTACATTTCTCTCAGATCTGTGCTGTTTCTTCTGCTTATGACATAACTCTATGTCTAAATCATGTATCAATTTTTACTTAGTATATAACATGAGATATTGGTCTATGTATTTATATAGGTCAGATTGCTTTCCAGTTTTAGGAAAATTATTTTGGAATTTGTGTGGAGAATGGATTAGAGAAAGGAGGAACTATTAGGAGAAAATATAATTATGAGAAAAAGAAAAGACAAAAAGTCTGAGAATGTTGACAAAAAGACAAAAGTGAGAGATGAGTATAGGCAGAATCCCTAAAAGTTGACAACTTTTTAGAAAAAGAAAAATCAAGAATGACTCCAACATACTAAATCTTAATAACCAAGGAGGCAATTTTTAGAGAAAATAAAGAAATTTGGCAGGGAGATAGGATTAAAAGAGAAGATAATGAGTTTCATTTGGACTCTATTGTGTTTGAGATGCTGACGGGACATTTGAGTGTAAATAACCAGTATACAGTTGACTTTGTAACGATGATATCTTGAGTAACTGGGTGAGATTGGCAGAGAAATCCTGAAATATTGATAAGATTATTCCCTGAGCCAAGCAGAAAAGGGCATTGATGGGAATCAGTTCAACCTTATAGTCTCACCCTTTGTGGAGGTCTTGGGTAATCCCACCTTACTGTATCCAGTCAGAAAGCTAAGTTATGGTGTCCAACCCTTGAGATTAAATTTCCCCTATAAAACTGCCCATGGCCCACACTGTCTTTGCTGAATCTTTTTTAAGTTAGTCTATTTCAGAGTTCTACCTCACAGTGTCTTTCCTTTCACCCTTCCCCATGTCTTTTTTCTTGTTATAGCTAACTAACTCTTAAGGTACTAAATTTTGCTATAGATATAGCCTGCCAGTCATTGTTGTATTCCTACCTCATGGTGGATCCTCTTTCTCCTAGTTAATTGTAAGTTTCACTGGGGAACTTGTCTTTTCCATTGTTAACTGTTAAAACTCCTTTCCTTGCTAAGTAGATGATCTCCCCAATGTATTTCATATTTACTACTTCTGGTTTGCGTCTTCATTTTGTCTGTAACCTCATCTCATAAATAAATGTACCTTTTGGCAAAGGGAAATTTATCACATGCCTGAACCCCAACATTTGGTGCCTAGATCTTGGGATCAGGAGAAAGATTAGCAATGAATATATAGATTTTCTCTCTGTGTCTCTCTGACTTCTTTCCCTGTCTGTCCATCTCTTTCTCTCATACATATAGAAGGCAGCTAAGTAGCTCAATGGTTAAAATGCTGATTGTGAAGTCAGTTAAGACCCAATTTCAAATCTGGCCTCACTTATTTATAATAATAATAGCCATCTCTGGAGAAGTCACTTAACTTTTGTTTGACTTAATCTACTGGAGAAGGAAGTGACAAACCTCTTCAGTATCTTCGTCAAGAAAACTTCATGGACAGTTTTGATATAATAGTCACCAGGGTCACGAAGAGTTAGACATAACTTAAAAATTGAACAACAAAATATAGACTTGGGAGATAATGAATAAAAGTGTTAATTTAGTGCTTGGGAACAGAAAAAAAAAACAACAAGGAAGAGAGTGCAAAGAGAAGAAAAGAAGATTTAGGATAGAGGTTCATGATCAAGAAAAGGAGACTGAAAAGGAGTGAGTAGTCAGAGAAGTAGAACAGAGAAAGGTCACAGAAGCCAAGACAAAAAGTAATATTCATGAAGTCAACAATCTTAAAAGCTGCAAAGAGTTCAAAGAGTATGAGATCATTGTATTTATCAATAAAAACTTTCTAAATTTAAGAAAGAAAGTTCAGGAATGAAGTCAGAAAACATATTGCAAATAAATGAGAAGTGAGGAAAAATTGAGGAAGCAGCCAATGTCATTATATTTTTTTCTAGGATTTTGATTGTAAATGGAAGAAAGCATATAAGAAGATATAGCTTGAAAGGATCAAAGGGTCAAATGAAAAGTTATAAAGTATGCGCTAGCTCCCTGGAGGGCCTCCGGGTCAGCCAGAGTCAGGATAAATCAAAGTCCTTGGTCTTTAGGGGGAGAAGTGAAGGAAGCAGGCAAGCTGCCACGGGGCTTGCCAAAGATGTATCCTGGATTCTGCAGTCCGGAATCTCCAGTCTCCTCCTTGTGCTGCTGCCAAGTGACTCTGGCTTCTCTCCCCCCCACCCTCCAATCCTTGCCTAAAATTATTTCAACACCAAACATTCAGCAAGCACCAATGGTGAGGAGAGCCATCACATCACCATCTTATCTAAATATGCATATAGAGCCATTATTTCACATTGAATAGGTAATTAGCCTTAAGTGCTCAGGAGTTTCAGCCCTCTACAAAAAATTTTTTTTCTTAAGATATTGAAGACCTGGACACTTTTGTTGGAAATAGAAAAAGGAGGCAACAAATGAGGAGAAATTGAAAAGGAGAGAAAGAAAAGGAATGATTAATGGGACACCCTCTTAAAAGATTAAAAGATACAAATAGTGGGGTAGCTCTTATCAAAGAAAAAGATCACTTCTTCCTTAAAGGCAGAAGTAATGGGAGATGATGTAGAAGAGTTCTAAGGAAGAGATTAGAGAATAAGAGGGAGGTTGGTTATCTCAGTAAATAGGAGGCTATGTACTCTTTTTGAATGGAAAGGGGAAAGAATATTATAGGATATTTGAAGAAAAATAAAAATTTTGAATAGTCATTGCATAGTATATGCTAGAGATTCAACCCAAGAAGAATAAAAATATTTTCATGTAATAGTGAGAATCTTGTTGAGATTAGGTAACCATGAATTTGCAATGGACCAACATAGCAAGGTTAAGCAACTTTCAGCAGAATTCAGGAATCAGGAGTAGAAATGGATAAATTCAAATTGGGGAGTTACCCAGAAGTGAAATTTGGGAAGGTGGTGATAAGACAAGGAAGGTAACTATTGTAATGCCGGAGAAACTGACCAAGACAGAGATTAGAGACCAATTCAATTGTTTATTAAATGGAGAGAGATTTACTGGGACCAATGGATCCATGTTGGGTCCCAGGGCTGGACGAGACTATCATCTCAAAGAGTCCAGCTCTAAGTATTAGAGGGCAATCTTTTTTATAGGATAACAAGAACAATGACATAATGGGCGAGGTATCAGGATGGGGATAACCTAATGAGGTGGAGGCACCTGGGATGACACAATGGAGGGAGGTTACTGATATTCTAATGACATCTAAAATGGATAAACCTTTATCCTGTCAAACATTAAGAAGGAATGTCTATAACCTAAAGATATAAAACCTTTATGTCATAAACCATTTAAGAGGGAATGAGTATAGCCTGGGGTTTTGGGGCAAAGCAACTGAGATAGACCTTTATCTCATCAAACATTAAGAGGGAAAGTTATTCTGAGGCAGAATAACTAAATAGGACAATTAGGAAATTGGGTCAGGACATCAAAAGGGAACTGTGGCATAACACTATAGGGTCAAGATTATGAAAGGAAGTTAATTCAAGTCAGTCAACAAATTTTTTTTTTGGTTAGTACCTAATTTTTTTGTTGTTCTACTGTTATATTTATTTTTTCTGTTACATAACTTTTTTTTCTGGTTATACATGTACCTTCATCTTTTTAAAAATACATTTCTTCATGAATCATGTTGGGAGAAAAAAAAAATCAGAACAAAAGGAAAAAACCATAAGAGAAAAAATAACAGAAGAAAAAGATAAAGAAAAGTAAACATACTATGTATTGATTTACATTCAGTCTCTATAGTTTTTTCTCTTGAATGCGGATGTCATTTTCTAGTCAAAGTTTATTGGGATTGTCTTGGGTCATTGAACCGCTGAGAAGAACAAGTCTTTCATAATTGATCATCACACAATTTTGCTGTTACTGTGCACAGTGCATTTTTGGTTCTGTTTGTTTTGCTCAACATCAGTTTGTGTAAATTTTTTCAGGCCTTTCTAAAATCAACTTCATAATTTTTTTAGAACAATAATATTCTATTACTTTCATACACTATTACTTATTCAGCCACTGATGGGCATCTACTCATTTTCCAATTCTTTGCCACCACAAAAAGAGCTACTACAAGCATTTTTGCACATGTGAGTCTTTTCCTTTGTATTTCCTTAGGATACTCACTAAATATTTATTAAGCATCTGTTATGTACTAGGCACTGTACGAAGCAAAGACAGGCAAAAGATAGTCTCTGTTTTCAAGATGTTTACAATTTAGGAGAGGAGACAGTATGCAATTACATATAAACAAGATATATACAATATAAATTGGAAGTAATCAAAGAGTAAAGGCACTAGTATTAAGGAGAATCAGAAAAGATTCCCATTCTTTGTAAAGGGGGTACTTAAAAGAAATTAGAGAAGACAGAGATGAGGTGGGAGGGCATTTAAGGAATAGGAGATATTTATTGAAAATATCTTATATTAGGAGATGGAGTATTTTGTAATAACAACTGTAAGGAGGCCAATGCCTCTGGAGAAAAATACAAGGCATTCAGTGAGGGTGGGGGGAAATTATGAAGGGTTCTGAATGCCAGAGAATTCTATATTTTATCTTAGAGGGGAGAGGAATCCACTGGAGTTTATGGAACAGGGGGTAGGTGTATATATGTAAGTCTATATTTTAGGAAGATCACTTTGACAACTGAGTGGAGGATGAGTTTGAGTGGGGAGAGACTTGGTGCATAGAGATTAACCAACAGTCTTGGTAAGTTTCTGAGGGTTTAACATAGAATATAGTGTCAAGGAAAAAAAGAGGTGTATTCAAGGGAAAATAATGAGAGGTAGAGAGACATTGAGTGTGAAGGATAGATTAGAAGGAAAGTTGGAAATTTTGGAGATCATGATCATACAGGAAAATTTCAGAGCTAAGTATCATGAAAATGCCAGTTATGACTGAGTAAAGTCTATGGTAAGGCCAGAGGAATGACTATGTTGAGTCATGGGAGATAAGAAGGTTGATGAACTGTTTTGCCAGGGCATGCAAAGATCATTTGCTGCAACAGCTCTGTTCACAACAATGCAAGGAAGGAAGCATACCCCAAAGATCACCCACATATGAAATGTACGCTTATCTCTTATCTGAAGCTGGGTTTGAACCTGATTGGGTATTTGATGATTTTATTTTTTTTAAATACATTTCTATTTATATATTTTACTTTTATATTGCCTACATTTTCCAAATATATTTTTCCTCCCCTCTCCCAGAAAACCATCTTTATAAAAGGAATTTTTTTAAAAAGCCCTGAAAAGAAAACAGTTCACAAATTTTACCAACTATTGAAAAAATTTGACATATACAAGTGTGTCACACTCATAATTTACCACTTATGCAAAGAAATGAAATGTGAGACATTGTTTTCTAAATGTTTTGTGAATCAAAAAAGAGAAGGTACTTTCATTACATGTAGCAATGGGTTCTAGGGAGAGGTAGACTGCAAATCCATTCCCTGAGAAATCCTGGGTCTAGGACTTCCTGAGTCTATTGGCAATGAAGAGTGGAATTGGAACTAGGTTAGCAGCAATATTAGCTAGAGGGCTTGTTTTCTTGGACAGTAATGTCAGGCAGCATGATTACTGTGACTTATTCTCATAGTATCCCTCTCCAGTGAATATACAATCTCTTGGCTCTAGAAGTAATGTTGTAAAGGTAGATTAGGGACAGATCTCTTGTTGAAAATTCTCTCTCCTTTCTCAAATTTTTCCACCATACTCCCTGGACCTCAATCTTATCATGTTTTTCTTCTTTTTTAAAAATCATAGTTATTGGTATATTTGTTTTTACTCTCTTAACACCTTGAGGAAAGGACCTGTATCATACTATATCCACAGTGTTGAGCCATTAGACATTGTATGTCATAGATGCTTAATAGTGTTTGTTGAATACATGGAATGGAATGGGATGGAGCTGAGTACAACAGCTAGCTGGAATTCCACTCTCCATTTCTAATCCAGATTTCCTCAGAAGCTCCAAATGGGATTTGGGTCTGGTTCTTGCAGCCACATGACATTCATCATATTAAAATTGGGAGCAGCTGCAATTTCAAGCTCCCTTTAAGCCCTGAATAGCTCTTGCTTCAAGAGCATGCCAATGGAACCTAGGTTCTATCTAGTCTCCAGTCTCTGTGACTTAATGTACTGGTCAGGTTATGACCCTTGGCCAATAAGTAATAGACATGAAAACTGGACTGGTTCCAGTAGTTCACCTGTAGCATCATGATCAATGCTACCATAATTACACAACTAATTAAAAATCATGTAGCAGGGATTGTAAACCTCTTTCTTCCTGGTCATGGAAATGAGAGAAGGAATATTTTACAAACTTCCTCTCCTTCTTCCCCGTTCTCCCCCATATCTATTTCAGGAATTTATCCTGTGAAGTTTGAATAACTCAGGAAATTTTAATATCTCAGGAAATTTGAGATGGATACTGTTCAAGCAATATGATATGTCTCAAGGGGAATTGGAAAGGACTGAGAGACAATTAGATGGGGGTAATATAGGGTTGCACTCCTGAGCTTCAGAAAACAGACACAAGCAGAAAGAATACTTCCTAGGAACTGGGAGAGAAGGAACAATAGAGTGATAATTCAACCTGTGACAAGTTTCTTTGGGGTGTGTGTGTGTGTGTGTGTGTATCTTTTTCATGTCTCAGAACTTTGTGGCCTCTGGCACACTTTTTGTATGAGCCTAGAACTTCTAGGAACATGAGTTTCACAGGAAGATTTTAGAGAGAAAAGAAACCTAGAATGGAGCTGTGTAGTTGAAACATATTGCCAAAAATTCTGGAGAGAAATCAGGTGTTATGGGAAAGGGGGAAATGGACATCAATGGGGACCTGGAAACTATAAGAGACTTAAGTGGTAGATAGAACAATGTAGGAGAGGCAATATCTACTAAGAGCTGATGGGTGTGAGCTTCAGGAAAAGTGACACTATGATGATATCCAGAGGAACACAGAAGAGAAACATTAAATTGGAGGATGAACTTCAGACTCTTTCTGAGGGCTTGAGGAGAATTGGGGAGAGAGGGTACTGAAACTATAATTCATTTTTACACACCTGTAAATAAAGCTTTGAATTTCATAAGTCCATTACTTTTAAGGGGAGCTGCTAACTATATTCTAAGGGATGTAAATTAGATATTGAAGCTAAAAAACAAGAGAAGACCTCCAAGGTGTATCTGAATACTCTATCAGGAGAAAAACTGACAAAAGTAATATCCACTGTTAAAAAGAAATCTTGTTTTGGGCCTCACCCAGATCAATGAGGAAAACTCAGGGGAAAAAAAAAAGGTAAGAGGATTTTATTAGCATACCAAGGCAGCATGCGTTGTGTGCTGTGCTGCTTTTTTATAGAGAGAAGTAAACAACTTTTATATTAAGGCAAAAGTATGTTGACTGTTGTATGTAATCTTGAGGAGATGGGATTGCTGCTGCCTCATCTACTCCCTCATACCAATATCATAGGGGAATGGAATTAGTGTGCATGCATAAGCAAGCATATTTCTTTTGCACACATACCTGAAGTCTAAAGTTTAAACAAGATTTAAAATGGGGCCACTCAAACCTAGTCTGCACTAATAGCTGATTCTGCACATCAGGATATTTCAAACAAAAATTCCCTCCAAAGGATTACCAAGAAATTTCATTTTTTGAAGGTTTCTGCTCCAACTCTTGTTTTGTTTTGTTTTGTGATTTAGAGGTATACATTTTTAATTTCCCTCTAGACTGAGTTTCTTGAACAAAGACTAGAATCTACTTCCAAACATAGGTAGGATTTGTGCTCCTTTCATAAAGGAGGGCTGAAGAACAATAACTTTCATTTCCATAATATTTTAAAATTTACAAAACATTTTTTGTAATATCCATATAAAGAAAGTCAGAGTGTAAGAGCTATTACTTCCATTTTAAGATAAAAAACAAACAAACCTGATACTAGAAGGGCAAAATAGTTGGTCTATGGTCATAAAAGCAATAAGATGAGAGGCAGGAGTCTTCCATAGTAATAATAATAGTTAGCATTTATATTTTGTCACTTGATCAAAACAACCCTGAAAGGTTAGGGATATTATTCCCATTTTATAGATGAAGAAATTGAGGCAATATTAGTTTGCTAGTAAGTGTCTGAGGCAAGATTTGAATTCATGTCTCCCCCACTTCATATGCAGCACTTTCTTCACTATGTCAACCAACTACCTTTTCTGATGATAAACCTATTAAGTCTTTAGCATATTCCTTATACTAGAAAGGATTTACTTGAATTGCACTAGATTGACTTGATTTAAGCAAGCAAGCAAGCAAACAAAATGAGACAGGATATCCTATAATAAGGAAGTAAACTTGACTTCCCAAGTATTATTGAGACTCTGCCATGACTGAAATAAGTGTAAGTGTGTGTGTGTGGGAGGGTCCATTGATAATCCCATCCCACTTAAAAGTAATTACCTTTCCTAGTTAAGAGCCCTTCTTGATTGGATCTGTCAGAGAATTTTGGTATAAAATCATTCAAACATAATTCCCTGAATCAATCAAACTTAATTTGGTCAAACCCTGAATTACTATTATTAAATTAAAAAAAGAAGAAGCTATCTCAGAACCACGTAGATATTCTGAAAATCTGAAAGTAGAGAGGAAAGAATGGGGTCACATAGAGCTAAGCTGAGCTGAGGAAAAAAAACAAAACAAGACAAAACAAAACAAAAAACTAAATGCATAGGGGCTACTAGCAAAAGGAGAAAGAGAAAATGGAATTTAGCTGTGACAGAAAAGGAGTACAATATCCAAGTACAAGGATTGATGCAGAAAAATTCTGCTCTTTTCTCATTATCTTCTTCTTCTGCCTGTGTTATAGACATGATAATATGTATCACAGTGGAGCTTTTCAAAAGGATATTTATTTCAAAAATTTAATCACAAATATACAAATCTACTCCTCCAACATGTGGAAGGATAATATTAGCTCTTTTCCCTTGCATTCTTAGTGTCTGAGGAGGGGAAATAGTTTAGGCTCACAATATATTTCAGTTCTCATAGAGCATAGTCCTAGCTCCAAATCTAAAATACGCCTCTGGCTCCAGGCACTGTGCCTTCCCAAAGCTTTATTGCCACACTATCTTGTTTCACCATTATGCCTAGAATTCTGGCTGTAATATATTTCAAACTAATAAGTCCTATTGGGATCATCTCTAGCACCTGAAATTAAAGATACATAACACCAAACAGAAATAAATATCCCCACACTCTTTTTCTATGATCCAGGGACAAAAGAGAGGAAGTAGCATCCATGCTGGGTACAGCATATAGAAATCACCCTCCCCACCCCCGTTGCCCCACCCAAAAAAAGCTCAGCCAAAAGATGGAGAAAAATAGCGACAATCTATATCTTTCCAGTTTTAAAGATGTTGGCAGCCAATCAAAGGTGCCACAAGGAAGGGACTGTAATGGCTCTATGTTAAAATGGGGAATGCCCAGAAGCAACATTTCTAGCAAACAGAATTTTGCTTCAACCTCAAGGGTTGAGGCTAGGGATTAACTGAAGATATACATAAAATTAATTTAAGGTAGAAGGTCAAACTTCTTCCTGAAGGTTAGGAAATTTCCTAATGGGGGATTCAAAATGATTATGATCATACTCTTAATTTTTTGTCTAAAATAAATTTCCTAAGTCCAAATAGGAGATTAGCACATAGACCATAGAAGCCATTATATTGTATCTAGACTTAAAATAACATAATTTTTATAATGACATGCTGCAATTATTATAATAGGGCTCTGGAAAGATAACCTGATTGAAATTAAACAAGATAAATGAAGATGGGAGTAGTTTTATTCCTCACTTATTTATATAAGGAACTCCAGAAAACTGAGGAAGGAAACACAGCAGAGAATGAAGATCAATAGAGGCAAAACCAGAAGTGTTATAATCAAAATGTAATAGATTACCTGTACAAAAGAGAAAATAAATAAGGGAGCTAGAAAACAGATTAAAAATCTGGCACAGAGGCATGTCATATAGTAGTGATGGAGGACAGTGTTTATTATTTTTTTTTATTTTAAAATTTTTATTTTCAATTTCAATTTCAACTCTGAAAGAGTTGTTGATTATCTAGATATTTTTTGGAGTTCTCTTTCTGAGCCAAACAGGGAAGACAGCAATTTATTAATTAACCCTTAATAATTTAATCTTTTAAAGAAACCAACCAAGAAAAATTCTATTTTGAATCTAATTCTCAACAACAGTAAGGAACTGTTCGATTAGGGGCAAGTGATGGAAATTTTGGAGAGAAGTGATGACTCCAGGCATAGTTAAACATACATGTTATATTTAGAATGAATTGATTTAGAAGGATTCAGGATAAGGATAGGTGGGATACCATGACCTAAAATTCTACTAGGAAATCAACCAAGAACACATAAGATACTGAAGATTGAAATTCTGAAGGCTCAAAGAGAAATAATTCTAATGAGAAAGAAAAGAAAATTGTTTAGTAAGACCAATGTATGCACAGGGAACTTATCAGATAGTTTAAACTTTTAAAAAGATGTGCATGAAAGATGGAACCAAAGTCATGCAATAGTATGAATCCAAAAGCATGATCTTGTAAAAAATAGTGTTAGGAATATTGAGTAAGCATTGAAGATTAAAATGAGCAGAATATAAGATGAGGAAAATAAAGGTAAGTTTTTGTAAGGTATGTTAAAGAATCATCCAATAGGAAGAAAAGATGAATGTTGGATTTTGGCTTACATTTGAAACACACCAAGACCACTATCAGTCATTCATCAGAATGATGTAAAGGAATTATCTATTTTGGAACCCATTGAACTAGAAGAGCCCTAAGGTCCCATTTACCTTTGAGGGTCCTCTATAATTTGATATAAATTAAAGGCATGTTTTTTATTTTCTGTGAGCATGAAGCTGAAATGGAACCCTGTGATTTGTTAAATATAACTGCCATGATCTTCTAATCATGCAAGTGAGGACAAATTATATTCCCAGAAATAATCTAAAATTTATTGCTAGAAATCATGAAGTTCTGGTCAAAAAATCTGAAGGCACTGATAGCTTTTTTACTTCTATGTCAACCGAAGACAAAGGACTTCAAAAGAAAAAGACAGATTTAGGAAATAAAAGGTTTGTTAAGAAGATTGGGGATGATTTACATTTCTGAATAATAATTTAAAATACAGGAATTGATTTCTTGGCCTGAGGTGGATCAAAACAAGCCTGGTAAAAATATACTTACCCAAAGGTTGGCTTCCTCCTCTCCTCCTCCTCCTTCCCTCCTCTCCCTTCTTCCCCCGCCCCCCCCCCACCCCCCAATGGCTTTAAAACTGAAAAGGGATAGATGGAAGGGAAAAATTGATTTATATCTTCCAAGCTATTTTTCCATATATACTTCCAAAAGTATAATACTAAATAAGAATAAGTATAAAATAAGTATAATAAGTGTAATACTTAAATAGGAAGGGGATTACTAATTTATAGAAAACAATAACCCGAAAAAAGCAGTAATAAAATTCAGGTTGAAGTGAGAGGAACATTCTACATTGCACAAACACAGGAACTAGAAAAGTAAACTTGCAAGCTTAATTGGACCAAAGGATATGCAGAATAGTTGTGATCTGTGGAAATATCTGGAAAGGTTAGGTTCAGGTGGTCAAAGACTAAAAGTGATAAGGAGTATTTTATTTTACTTCTAAGGAATTTTTGCTAATAGGGACATTCTTGCTGTTATTATATACAGTGTATTCCTGGTTCTTCTTGTTTCCCTCAGTAGAAATTCATGTAAATTTTTCCAGGCCTTTCAAAAATCAGCATGTTCATTATTTTTTATAGAACAATAATATTCCATTATCTTCATATGCCACAACTTGTTCAGCCATCCCCCCATTAATGGGCATCTACTCATTTTCTTTGCTACCACAAAAGAGCTGCTACAAATATTTTTTGCACCTGTGTGTCCTTTTCCCTCCTTTATGATTTCCTTGGGATACAGACCCAGTAATGGCACCGATGGGTCAAAGATTATGCCCTTTGGGCATAGTTCCAAATTGCTGTCTAGAATGATTGGTAAAATAATTTGAACATTGAGAAGAAGCCTAGTATAAAGCAACAAGGGGTGAGGAGGAGCTCAGTAAAAATATTATTATTGTGATTTTATTTTGTATAAGGAATTCCTAGATGAAGAAACTCCAAATCAGACTAATACTTTCTCTGCAATTTATAATCCTAGAGTTTAGGGAGAAAAATGAACTAAATACTTTCTCTGCAATTTATAGTCCTAAAGAGTTGTCTAGTGTCCTGAGAGAATGATATGCTTAGTCACACATTGATCAGGTGTCAGAAGTAGGGTTTGAAACTGAGTCTTCCTAGATTTCAAGACAATTCTCTATCCACAATGTCATACTGTCTCTGAAATACAAATAATACAGTGATATAGCAAATAATATTAAAATCTCTGAAATATTGCAGTCTATGCAGTAAGGATGGAATTAGGGTCAATTAATGTTCAGTCTCTTGACGTAACATGCCAAAATGAACAAAACACCACCAGGAATATCAGGTTCATTGCATCCATGCGATCAAAATTAGATATTCATGTAAAATTAGGTACAGTCATAAATTCCTATTAGTGTCAACATCATTACTAATCTTGAGTCATTTGTAGCAAAGTATGAGTTATTTTGAAGTCATGATGCTCTTCTTTTCAATCTGTCCAGTATCTAAATCTAAACCTAACATATCATCTTTCATAGAAGTTAGTGAATAATTTGCTTTGTAAATAAATACAAAATGAAGCACTATTAAGGATAAGTTTTTAAAGTAAAGTAATAAATTGTATGGTACAAAATTGTTAAGTAGCTAAATATCTAGCCAAATAAACAATCTTACTCTAAATACTCAGACTTGCACCCATTTAGTGATTCACCATTCAAACCTATTCCTACTTTGCTAGGATGTATAGAACTTTCTAATGGAGCATAAGTATAAGATTCAGATGATCCTATGTAGGAGATAATATTTTTTAAAGCATTAGAAGGGATCAACCAATATCTAAAAAACCTATCAGCTAGGTCTATCTGGAGTTTGGGTTTAAGACATATTTGAAGTGGAGAATCTTTATCCTTTCTAGGGTAACATTGATTTGTTGCAGACAGTTCCTGGGAGGTGGAACACCTAAAGTTATAACCAGGAATATGATAATAGAGTTGCTATTTCCAAAGTCTATTCCAGCATACAATAATATCATCTTCCTGAGGATAATATGAGAGTTGGAAAACCCAGTGAATATAATGGTAGTAGGTCCAATTGTTGCTCATTTGGGGTTGTATTCCAGGGACAGGCTTGGTATAACCTTGAATTCTCTGAGTTCCTGTGCAAAAATAGCTCTTAAAGTTAGGCCTCCCTGGATCATTGAAGTGCAGAGTCCTCATGAAAGAATACTAAGGATTTTGGAGCTCTGGGATGTCCTGGTCTGAGATTGGAGCTATTCTTCATTAGTTGGGTTCAAAAACACCTTAGGAGACTGCTTTCAAAGCCTTCCAAAAATCTCATGATGGGCTTATAAATAACCTGGGGCTCTCTTTTGAATAGTCCCTCCCCACACTCTTGCTCACTTGGGATAGAGAATCCTACAGTCTAAAACCTGAAGTCTACATACATTTCTGGACATCTTTAAAATTGCAAGCAATCTGCTGGCTTGTCATCTGTATTGGTACTGTTTTTGCTAGTAGTTCTCTTTCCCATTACTTGGAATTTATTGTTGGCTGTTTGTATAGTTTTGGAATGAAAGAAGTCACTTACTTTAATTTCTCATTGTATTTCTTAATCATTCTTAGATCTGGTGAAAATTTCAAGCTTTTGCTGCTGAAGGTGAAAGGGAGCTGGGCAGTCTTTCTCCATTTAAGTAGCCATATTATCTAGAAGTCCTTATTTTTGCATTTTTCAAAGGCAGAAATGTTGAGTGAGAAAAATAATGGGGAATCTAGTAAACACTAACTCTCCATCATCTGGACTTTTTATACATCTAGTTATCCAGAGTAACCAAAATCTAAGGACAGCATCCTTGCCTCCTTAAAGGAAAATCACTCTAGCCTAAGTAAAATAATTATTTCCTAATATAGCTTAGCTAGATGATTATTCTGTATTCCAAAAGTATTGACCTCTTGAGGTCTTGAGGTATATTGAAATATAATTCTATGAATGAACAGATTCCTCTATTTAGGGAGAAAAACCAACTAAAGGTTTTCCCTCCACTTTAGTCTGATATTCATTAAATGTCCTCCCTTCATTAAAAAAGCTAAAGTTTAAGTCTACAGGTGCTAAGCTAAAAGAGGCTTTGACTACAGCCCATGTATTCTTTTTTGAGAATATGAGGACTCTTATGAAACCTCAGCTGAGTACTCTGGCTGATGTCAGAAGCTGGTAGCAGCAACTGTGAAGATTAGAGCAATACTTTATAAAAATCACACATCCAGTGAAGCAGTGCCTAGTAGCAAATACAAGGTTAATGGGAGAAGTGGCTCTGAGACTAATGGGAAATAGAACAACAGGAGCAGTGCAGTGACATCATCAAAAGATATCAGACACCTTGCAGTTTAGAAAACGTGAGTTGTTCTTCTAAATGTACAGTGTGACCTCATTAATTCCTCGCAACTGCACTCTTCCATGTTTGTGTACCAGATGTCACATACTATCTTACAAATACACAAGGTATATCTTTTATAAAATACACTTGAATTCTGGTTAAAGTTCATATGTGTTGTGAAATGAAGAGCTGTGAATACAAGAGTTTTTCCCTGAACTCTAGTCCAACCTCACCTTGTTTTCTATCCTAGTAGACTTCTTAACAGAGCTGTCCCAGAGTTTCTACTTTTTGGAGCCATTCTGAGTATTCTGTAACCTCCTTCATGGGCTAGTTCCCTGGAGTCTTTCCAAGATTTCTTCTCTCTCTCTCTCTCTTTTTTTTTATTTAACTTTTTATTGATAGAACTCATGCCAGGGTAATTTTTTACAACATTATCCCTTGCATTCACTTCTGTTCCGATTTTTCCCCTCCATCCCTCCACCCCCTCCCCCAGATAGCAAGCAATCCTTTACAGGTTGAATAGGTTACAGTATATCCTGGATACAATATATGTGTGCAGAACCGAACAGTTTTCTTGTTGCACAGGGAGAATTGAATTCAGAAGATATAAATAATCCGGGAAGAAAAACAAAAATGCAAGCAGTTTATATTCATTTCCCAGTGGTTCTTTCTTTGGGTATAGCTGCTTCTGCCCATCTTTGATCAATTGAAACTGAATTAGCTCTCTTTATCGAAGAGATCCACTTCCATCAGAATACATCCTCAAACAGTATCATTGTTGAGGTATATAATGATCTCCTGGTTCTGCTCATTTCACTTGGCATCAGTTCATGTAAGTCTCGCCAGTCCTCTCTGTATTCATCCTGCTGGTCATTCCTTACAGAACAATAATATTCCATAACATTCATATATCACAATTTACTCAACCATTCTCCAATTGATGGGCATCCACCAAGATTTCTTCTCAAAACTGCTCCCCAGAATTGAATTTCTCCAGACACAAAATTCCTGTTTATCTTTCTTAAATAAGAATGCATACTGGTATTTAAAGCATTAATTAATTTTATTGCTATCATGAAACCATGAAACTTCTTAATGATCATCATCTTCCTTTCCAAGTACTCAAAAACCATCCTGGAATTTTATTATACTATTATTATACTCTGGAATTTTGCCAGTAAGTAAAATTAGATATTCATGTAAAATTAGGTGCAGTTTTTTCATCTTTTTTCTTTTTTTGAAAATCATATCAACAATTTTTGGGAGGGTTATTAGCCTGGCAGATCAAGGATATTGCCCTCATGTAGTTTTAGTTCTAGTTAAATAATTAGATCCAAAAGAGTAGTTATGAACTTGGAGCAAGTTTTTAGTAGGCTATTCCAGAAAATTGTCCTTAGCCTTGTGACTCTTATCAAATGTCCTTATAGTGAGACTAAGAATGATCATAAGTAGCTGCTTTAATGTTTTTTTTAAAGTAACTTTATTAATATTTTTTATTTTTACATTGCCTAAATTTGTCTGTATCTCTCATTTTTCATTTGTCCATCGATTCTGCTTTAATGTGAGGATTGTTTACAAATATAATTTCAGAAAAGGGTTTAGATAACATAGTGTTAACCTAGATGTAAAAATGTCACCATGTCAGGCAATTCCTTTACAACATATAAATGAACAAATAGATGATACAACCAATAAGGGGTGAAAAAGAACAAACTGTGTCTACTGAGAGATTTGTAATAACAGTTCAGTTACTCCAATTGTGAGGGTGGAAGAGGAATTCAGTTCCTTATGAGAATTATGAAAGATATATGAAGATAAAGACAGGGGAATTATGTGGAAACAGAGAGGAGAAATAAGAGGAAAAGCTAGTCACTACAAAGAAAGAGACCAGGATCTGCAGTCAAGTTTTTTGAGCTTATAGAGCACAAGGAAAATTGAGACAGATATGGTATTGCTAAAATCTTTTATAGAATCTAAGGCAGAATTCTATGTCTCCTTTGTCTCATTCAGCTCTCTTATGAAAATCTGAAAGTCTCTTTGTTTACCTTTCTCTATTTTGGGCACTTCATTTGTCTTTATAAGTAGCATTAACTATGGGCTTTTGCTTATTAGTTTGTGATTATTGGAACTGTAGTTGAGAGGATGCAACTGAGAAGGAAAAGAAGAAGGAGCATATTCACCCAAGTGAAAGAGATAGATATGGTTATGAAGTATTTGCCAGAGTACTCTCTCTGGTTGGAGTCTTTGAGCTAAAGAAGAGAATTATAGCTTCCTTGCTAAGATTCCCCAGAACTGAAGAGTGTTCATGCCAGGAAACATATATAGGCAATGAGTAAGTTGCAGGGTGAAGCAGGATAGATAAGCATGGTTGAGTAGCCTGGCCAGTCAGTCAATAAATATTTATTAGTGGTATTATCTAGCAGGTACTATCCTAACAATGTGGATACTAAGAGAGTGTGAATACTAAGAGACAGTTCCTTTCTTCCAATCTACTAGGGGAGACAACGAGCAAAAACTATGCACAAAAAAGCTAAAAACTGGATTAAGAGAGGGAAGGCCTTAAAATCTAGAGGAATTGGGTAAGACTTTCAGTAGAAGATAGGATTTTAGTTGGGACTTAAAGGAAACCAGAGAAGCCAGAAGGTAAAGATGACGAGTGATGGAGTTATAGGTGTGGGAACAGCCAGAGAAAATAGCAGATGGTGAGAAATGGAATTTCTTACTTGTGGAACAGTTAGGAGGCCAATGTCACTATTGACCACAATGTCAATTGGAGTGGCGCGGAGTGTAATTGAGGTATACAGAGGCAAGAGGGGACTAGATTGTGAAGGGCTTTGAAAGACAGGAGATTTTTAATTTGATTCAGAGGGGATAGGAAGCTATTGGCATAGCTACTGGATTTGGCAATTAAGAGCAGGGAAGTGACATAGTCAGACCTTCATTTTAGGAATAGATAACTAAGTGGGAAGATTTCCTGGAATGGGAAGAGACTGGATGCAGACTGTTTCAATAGTGGAGGCTCAAGTTGCTAAGAGCCTTCATGAGAGTAGTGGTAGTGTTAGAGGAGAAAGAGTATCAAAGATAAAATTGCCAAAGCATGGCAAGAAGTTGGATGGGTATAGGTGAGAGTGAATGGAGTAGTGAGAGATATTTAGAAGTTGAGAGTTACATTTAGGTTTCTAGCTTGAAGGACTGGAAGGATGGTATTGTCTTCTACAATAATAGAGAAAGTAAAAAGGAAGTAGAATTTAGAAGGAAATGAATTCAGTTTTGGATATATTTGGATATATTCAATTCAGGCTATCTACTGGATATTTGAGATATTAGAAAGGAAAGTAGAGGTGAAAATACCTCCAGGTCAGCAAAGAGGTTAGGGTAGAATAACTTGATTTGAGAATCAGCCCAGCAATGGCAATTAAAATTATAAAAGCTGATAAGATGATCAAGTGAAATAGTCTAAAGGCAGAAGAGAAAAGCACTTAGGACAGAACCTTAAGGGACATTGTGGTTAAAGGGAGTGATCTGGATGAGGATCCAGCAAAAGAGACTGAATGAGATCAGAAAGGAGGAAAACCAGAGAGAGTGGTATCCAGAAAACCTAGAGAAAAGAGAGTATCAAAAAGGAGACAATGAAAAAGAGAGAGAGAGAGAGAGAGAGAGAGAGAGAGAGAGAGAGAGAGAGAGAGAGAGAGAGAAAGAAAGAGAGGCTAGAGGTCTTGCCAGGAAAAGACTCAACTTGTAGCACATTCCAATCTCCTACCTTCCACCCCCTCCACCTCTTTCTACCACATTCCAGGGCCTCTTTGGGGAAACTAACCACTCATTGGCCCAGCTTCCTGGAGAAAAAGATAGAGGCAATGGCAAATGAGAGAGAGAGAGAAAGAGAGAGAGACAGAGATAAAGAGAGAGAGGAGAGATGAGAGAGAGACAGAAAGAGACAGAGAGAGAGAGAAAGAGAGAGAGAGAGAGAAGAGAGAGAGAGAGGAGGGAGAGAGAGGAGAGAAAGATAAAGAGAGAGAGAGGAGAGACGAGAGAGAGAGAGAGAGAGAGAGAGAGAAAGAAAGGGAGAGAGAGATCAGCAGCTTCAAAGGCTGCAGAAGGGTCAAGGAGAATAAAGATTGAGAAAAAGCCTTTGGATTTGACCATTAAGATAATTAGTAACTTTGGAGAGAGCATAAAGAAGAGAGTGAAAGGAAAGAAAGGGAGGTACCTATCATAGGAGCCTTTTTCCAGGAGTTTAGTCTCAAAGGGCAGAAGAGCAGGGATAGAAAGATCAAGTAAAGGCTTTTATTCAGGTTAAGGGAGACATAGACATATTTGTAGGCAGTAGGAAGTGAACTAGTAAGGAGAGCTTTAAAAGAAATAACATAGTAGGGACAGATAATCTGTTGGAAGAGACAGGATAGCATGGGATAACTTGAACAAACAGAGGGTTAGTTAGAGGAGTGAGGCCATTTCATAATGTAAGAAAGGAGGAGATAATGAAAGAAAGCTAGACGATGAAGAAGAGGGGAGAAAAGGTAGTTTGTAGTAAAAGGCCTCAGTTTAAAAATATATATATATATAAGGCAAAGTTCTCAGCTGAAAGAATGGGTGCCATGAGAGGTCTGAAAAAAGATGAAAAGGTTTAGAAGAACTTACTACCTTGGCACTCTTCCCCATCTATATTACCTCCCCTTGGCAAATCCTTGGGCTGAGGAATGTGGACCTTATTCATGATGCAATAAGCAAATATTGAATATTGCCTCAATTTCTAGATGCTTCATACATTTTGTTGAATTTGATTGAATTTCATTGAATAGAAATTGAAGACAACATATTTTCTTCCTATTGAAAGAGGAAACAAAAAAGAGGAAAAAAAGAAATTAGGTACAGGGTAAAAGAAAACAAATTCTGCCCTGTAGAGCATAATCTTTGTAATGATCCCCAGAGGTGGGGATTGTGAGGCAAAAACCTCACAAAAACCTCAAAAAAAGAAAACTGGAAAATTGGAGGCTGCCTGCAGGCAGTTTACTCTTCTATAGACCTTGCCTAGTTCATGGAACCACCTTTTCTCAGTCCATTTGTATTGGAATGCCCTAGTCAGAACCTCCTGTCTTCTGGAGAGTTTCTGTCTAGAGCAGGAAGAGCAGGAGAGGACCGGTGGGTGGGAAACAGCCACTAGAGGGCCCTGAGTTCATAGGCCATAATTGCCTTCTCAATGGGCTAGAGGTCTTGCCAGGAAAAGACTCAACTTGTAGCACATTCCAATTGCCTACCTTCCACCCCCTCCACCTCCTTCCACCACATTCCAGGGCCTCTTTGGGGAAACTAACCACTCATTGGCCCAGCTTCCTGGAGAAGAAGATAGGGACAATGGCAAATGTGCAGACTGGTTACCTGCTCCTTGCCCCCAGGTCTCAGGGATGGTCTTGGGGATGAAGGCAGTTAGTAACTTCTTGATAAGGGACATTTTAGAAGGACAGACCCCTGTCTCTTTTGCTCCTTGCTTCTCCCTCGCCACTAACCCTGCTGCCTGAGGCCAGAGGGAAAACAGAGTCTGTCATTCAGCCAAGAGCATACCAAAGACATGAATGTGCCCAGAGCATCTTCAAGTTTTCAAAGCTAATTAAAATGTATGTATCTCCCTCTACCCCAAATAAATGCATAAAATAGTGAAATGAAACGTCATTGTGTAGGGCCTGTCAAGGTGAGAAAAGGAAAACTGTCCAGTTCAGACTGTTTCATTATGCCTGGCTCCTTCTAACTAAATTGTCTTAGTTAAAAGGGTCATCCGTCTAATACCTTTCTATTATGAATAAGGTGAAAAGAAGTACAAAAGGGGAAAAGAACACAAAATCTCCTCAATTCCCAGAACCCTGGGAGCACCTCAGGATAGTAGAGTCTGCTTCCCTTCCCTACTTGAGTTCCAGTGGCATGTTTTTCCAGGGTCCCCCAAGCCAGAAAGACTCTTTTCTTATGATCCTTACCCATTAAGTTATCATCTTTCTCCTTTATCTCACATAGCATCTTATTTGTGGCTCTGATATAATTATCACCATATATTATAATTATGTGTTCCCATTTTATCATTCAAACAGACTATGAATTTTATGAGTGCAGGGTCCATGTTTTAGCTAAATTTTGTATGTCACCCCAACTTAGCATGATGTTCTGTAAATAGAGATGTTTGGTTAATATTTGTTGAATGAAAGAAACTTCTGTTTTCACTGGGCTCATCTGCAATACAATATTTGGTCTGGAATGAATCCAAAGCACATTAATTATCCTTTCATCATTTGTTTTTCTCACCAGTCCAATGAATGAGGCAAAACAAGCATTGAATTGAATTATCCCCAGTTTAGTTTAACTCAAGTCCCAAAGTGGTGAGCTTCAGGTTGGAGCACATAATCTTTGTTGATTCCTGGTTGCAAGTTGTCCTCTGTAATCAGTATTGGGACTGGTAATTTGAGAGTCAGGAAGGTAGCCTTATGTGAGAGATGAAAGAGCAGTGAGAAAGTGCTCTGGCATCAAAGTTACCAAAAATAGTGTAGTGTACTAGATAGAGGACTAGATTTTAAGGGAGAATTATCCTGCATTTGAATACTAGCTCTGATACTAGCTGAGAAATTATAGACAAGATACTTGTTTCATTTCTCTGAAACTCAACAATGCAACAGAGATAATAATTCTTGTGCTACCTACCTGTCTTAGTATAGCAAAGTGTTTTGTAAATCTTAAAGTATTATATAAATGACAGCTTTTATTATAATAACTAAGGGAGCCCATATCCAACCTAACTGCAGGGAGCAAAGAATTTCTATAATTGAAATAATAAAGGAAAAAGAGATCTGGAATAGAAATCAGCAGAGACTTTTGGAACTTCAGCTTATAAAGGCCTGTGAATGGGTTGCAAAATGGATGCTCCTGATGTTGAAACCCTGGTCTAGAATTGGAAACCTCAATAAACTCTGGAACCAATACTGAGACCCAGGTAATTTGAAACCTAGATAACACTAGATGAGGGTTGTGAGAATAGGGAGGCCCACAGCATTAAATAGTTGCCTTTTGGGAGTGGGGAAAGCTCCTTCCTACCCCTAAATACCTCTGCCTTTTCCAGGATGATTCGGGTATCCAGCATATTCAGGACTACCAGGATATCTCTTGGCATGGCTCTGGACCCTAACCAGATCAGATTCTGTTTAGTCCCATCAGAAGTCAGTAATACAGTATATTCTGAGATCATTACTCCCTGTGAACTTGAGAAACTCTAAATCACATAGCAAATTCTAATGGAGTGGCAATTCACTGGATTCCTAAATTTCCTAAAAAAAAAATTTCCCAAAAGAAAGGATTCTTTCCTTTCATTTTCTCATGTTTTGCTGTTCTGTTCTTTGGAGGAAGTAAATTTGAATTTGGGTTTTGTTGTATTGGTATGCTGTGGGAGTAGGGAGAGAGAACAAAGGTAAATTCCACTTGAGCAGTTCCTTTTCTCCTGAGGCTTGGGGATGGGCTCTTTTGGTCAGAGGCCTAGTTATTTCACAAAGGCTCAAACTTTATACTTTTGGATCTCAGGCCAGGAGGCTTGGGTTTGCCTAATAATGCCTGTCCCTGTGGGTCATAAGGATATTCCCTGCACCAAATAAACCAGAAGCCAGCAATTCTAGAACCAAAGTAAAGAATTTAGGAGTAAATGATAAGCACCAAATACTGGTGTATTTGGAAAGGGGAGGAGAAGAGAAAGAGAGTCAGGCTGAGGATCCTAAAATATTCTTAACAAGTGTTCTCTAGCCAAGAAGCATTTCTGAGGGGCTGGATAAGTAACTGCTTGTCAGCACAGATGCCCAGCTAAATATAGGTGATAGGAGGAAGGGCAGGAGTTGCAGCTCTGAGCCCTTTTTCCCCAGCCCTTCTCCTGCTCATGACCTTTGTCCCTTTCAGAGACTCAAGAAGAGTTTAAAAATCCATTAAACCTGAAAATGTAAGGAAAGAGAGGAAATTACTTGCATATTATCCTGTAAGTCCAATTCTACTGTCAGGACACTTCTGTAAAAGTGGAAACTTGGATGTTGGGAGCAAGTTTAGTTGGTACCATTAAAATCATTGCTAGATTGAATAAGCTCACAGCTTCCTCATTAATGTGATTGTACCAAATCTTGGGGTTTGGCCATTTGAAGAATTCATAGTGGCCATTCTCGTTGGCAAAAGGTAGGCTTATTTAGGGGAAGAAAAAAATGAAGATATGCAATTGATACCTGGAATGGTAAACATAAAATAGAGTACATAGTTAGCATGGAAAGGGGTTTTGACAATTAATGATGCAAAAGACAAATTCCCTAATGGTACTCAGAATTAACAAGAAGAAAGGGAATACTCCATGAGATGGGAGCATGTCTCTTAACTGGTAAGTTAAATCTTAAAAGGGATTTAGCTCTCTAAAAGAGTTAATTATCTATAAGAAGGAGAAAGACACCATGAGACATAGTGGGGGGATGAGAAGAAAGATTCAATGAAGCATGGGGCAGGGTGAGAGGAGAGATACTACCTGTCATGGAGATAAGGGGAAAGACACCTTGAGGCAGAGTACAGTGGTGGGCTTAACCCAAAAGGATTAAAAGATGGCAAAGATGGCATGGGCCACAGACAGATTTATAGGGGAAATTTAACCTTGGGGTTTGGTACAACTTAGATTTCTGGCTGGACACAACACAATCTCTATAGAGGATGGGACTATGACCCCCTGCAATGCTCTTCCCTGCTTACCTTAAGGAGTAATTTTATCAATATACTTCAGGCTCTGTTAATCCCACCTAGTAATCCAGAACCTCATAAATGCATTTCTTAAAAATGTGTTTGTAGATGCAAATGAGATACAAGGCTAACTAATTCCACCACTACATGCATGTTGGCCCACACCCATATGCACACACACCATGATGTTGATACAAAAAAGTACAAACAAGGCCAAAAGAATATGTGCAACAGCCCCTTTCTCTATCCCATTCTCTTCCCCATATTCACCACTACTCTGTTTCACCAGATGATCTCTGAACAGCAAGAAGTAGTACACTCTTTCTTGAAGAGTCAACACAGTCAACTAATTTTGGAGTTGGAAAGATATCAGAAGCTGGCCTATTTGGCTCTTGTTAAGGCAGTTTTGGGTTTTGTTTTATTTTTTCTTAAGCCCAAATTTGCCATTTTGTAGAATTTATATAATAGTGCTTTGCAAAAATGTTTTGACTCCTGGAGTCAAGCAAAATCCATGTTTTAGGTGCTAGTTCTTCTCATACTTGCAGATGGCTTTTATATCCATAAGTCTTCTCTTTCTCTTCTCAAGGCTCAACATTTCCAGTTCCTTCAGTTGGTTGTTTTTTAGAATGCTCTATATTTAACTTTCCATTCTGAATATGGTGTTCAGTTCTGAACAGAATATTATAGATATGCTTTGGGAATGGCCAAATTAAGCCTAATATTAATTGTTTTGACTACCATTTTACATTATTGATTTACATGAGTTTGTAGTCCCCTAAAAACCCAGACCACAATCAGCAAACCATTAATAAGAATTTATTAGGAACCAGGGCATTTAGGTGGTTCAATAGATAGAACACCAGCCCTGAAGTCAAGAGGACCTGAGTTCAAATCTGGCCTCAGACACTTAACATTTCCTAGCTGTGTGACCCAGAGCAAGTCACTTACCCCAACTGCCTCAGCAAAAAAAAAAAAAAAAAAAAAAAAAAAAAAAGAAAAGAAAAGAAAAGAAAAGAAAGAAAGAAGAAAGAAAGATGGAGGAACCAGGTAATGAGAGTAAGGGGCCAGAGGGGAAAAGTGAACTTCTAGGGTGAGAAGGCTGCTGTGGCAAAGTGAAGAAAATCTGGAGAGACAACAAAGAAAGGGTTCCTGGGAAGAGGACGGAGAAGTAGCGAATTTTCACAGTAAGAACACTGTGAGAGTGTGGAGAAAATTGAAGTTAGGAGAAGAGTTTAGAGAGGAAGGAAGAATCAGCTAACTAAAACATCTCTGAATTACAAGGGAATTCAATGGTCTTATAATGCAGTATATAACTGAAAAAAAAATGTATCCGATAAATGGTCATCCAGTCTTTTGGGGAGACTTCTGAGATATAATCCAGTACCTCCAATATTTTAGATGTATCTAATTTTTAGAAACTTTTGAAAACACTACACATTTTAAAAATAAAAACATGTACCCCATATTTGTTGAATTTTTCCACTTAGCTGGTACTGTTTTCTTTTTTAAATTATTTTTAATATTAATTTGTAGTTCTAAATTCTTTTCAGCCATTGAGAAGGCAAGCAATATTATACTTATTACGGATATGTTTCATTTTATGGTACTTCATTTCATTGCATTTTGTAGATACTGCATTTTTTATAAATTGAAGGTTTGTCAATCTGTAACCCTATCTGGAATAATACTATAGGCATCATTTTTTCCAACAGCATGTGTTCACATCATGACGCTATCACATTTTGGTAATTCTCACAATATTTCAAACTTTTTTGTTTTTACTATATTTATTATGGTTATCTGTGAGTAGTACTCTTTGATGTTGCTATTGCTATTGTAATTGTTTTGGGGCATCACAAACTATGCCCATATAGACAGCAAACTTAGTAGATAAATGTTGTATATGTTCTGACTGACCCACTGACAAGCCATTCTCCATTTCTCTCTCTATCCTCAGGTCTCCCTCTTCCATGAGACACAACAATATTGAAATTAGGCTAATTAATAACGCTACAGTCTATAGCAGAAACCAAGGATAAACTGAATGAGACTATGAAAGCAAATTAAGTACTCCACAAAGATGCCAAAAGAAAAGATACAAACTAAAAGGTAACATCTTTTGTGTGACCTCTTTGTTACATATTCTCTTTAAGCTTGCCCCAATGTTTTTCCTGTGTCATTTTATGAAATATTTCTTTCTAAAAGCTAAGTTTACCTAATCATAGATATCAGATGATGATCAAAAAGTGTGTGTGTGTGTGTGTGTGTGTGTGTGTGTGTGTGTGTGTGTGATGATAGAAAAAATATCTTCTCACCCCTTAGATGTCCCTAAGACTTTGAGGGGATAAGGAGCCAAACTCTGGAGAGTATGAGTGGAGTTTGGGATAGTATTTATAGAATCCATATAAACTAGATATTCATTTGTGAAGGTAGGAGAAAAGTTATCATTTGGTAGGAAGGATTGAGTATTTGAGAGCCTAGATGAATGAGATTGCAATCTGCTAGAGAAGATGGGACTTGAGATTAAACTCAATCAATTTAGTGATTTGCCCATGGTCACACAGCTAGATGTGTTAAGTATTTGAGACCAGATCTGAACTCAGGTCCTCCTGACTTTAGGACTGGTTCTCTATCCACTGTACCTCTTAGCTGTCCCTAAATCTGGATATTTCAATAGAGTTTTTAACCCAAATCACCTCATGATTGTATTGAGTGGCCATTGAAAGTTCTAATCTTTAAGTCTAAGAACTCAAGGTTTTAGGTGTATTTATACTAGGGGTCAGCAATTGCCTTTTCTGTAAAGGGTCAGATAGTAAATATTTTCACCTTTGTGGATAAGAGAGAAAAATTGAAAACTGTATGTAGATACCATCTTACATAATAAGAGTAAAAACAAGTGTCTACAGTTTTCTATTGATGAAATTAAAATATAATAATAGTAATTATTGAGAAGCAGGATTTTTTATTTTTTGTGTAACATTTCATCTAATTGCAGTTCAAAGTTAGTATTTTTTCAGCACCAAAATCAGTTGTAAATGTTCATCTGTTAATCCTGATCTCTTTTCGTATATGTAGGTGCTGTCAAATACTCATATCAGTCTATGAACACATGGTTTTATTGAGTACATTTATCATGTGAAATATAAAATTCTATTGAATCTGTCTCTTGATATTTACCTTTTAGAATGTTATTACATTACAGATTATTCACTTCTATTTGAAAGTTAGTTGGAATCGTCTCAATTGCATAGTTAGCTGAATTTTGAATAATGGAACTTTTTTTTTTTAAATAACTTTTTATTGACAGAACCCATGCCAGGGTAATTTTTTACAACATTATCCCTTGCACTCACTTCTGTTCCGATTTTGCCCCTTCCTCCCTCCATCCCCTCCCCCAGATGGCAAGCAGTTCTTTACATGTTAAATAGGTTACAGTATTTCCTAGATACAATATATGTGTGCAGAACCAAACAGTTCTCTTGTTGCACAGGGAGAATTGGATTCAGAAGGTATAAATAACCTGGGAAGAAAAACAAAAATGCAAGCAGTTTATATTCATTTCCCAGTGTTCTTTCTTTGGGTGTAGCTGCTTCTGTCCATCCTTGATCAATTGAAACTGAATTAGCTCTCTTTATTGAAGAGATCCACTTCCATCAGAATATATCCTCATACAGTATCATTGTTGAGGTATATAATGATCTCCTGGTTCTGCTCATTTCACTTAGCATCAATTCATGTAAGTCTTGCCAGTCCTCTCTGTATTTATCCTGCTGATCATTTCTTACAGAACAATAATATTCCATAATGTTCATATACCACAATTTACTCAACCATTCTCCAATTGATGTGCATCCATTCATAATGGAAATTTTTTGTGCACTTACACCAAGGTCCAAAAAAAGCTGCTGGAATTGTAGTCTGAGTTTGGCAAACATATTGCAAATTTGTGTGAGCATGGAAATCTAGCTTCTTGTTTTAACTTTCAATAGCACAGGAGCTGTATAAAGCAGATTGACATTATTTGTGATTCAAATGATAAAAGTTATCATCAAATGGACTTTCCTGAAGTATAAATTTCACATATAATAACATACTGTTTTTCAGTCATATCATGTCCTGTTTTCATACACTCTAGTGTACTGAAAGCTTGAAACTACCTGGGCTGACCCCTGAGATATTTAGTGGGGGCGAAGGGATAGGGATCAATCACTATCTGGATGAAACAATAGAAAAATGCCAGGAAAAATGAGGTTTATTGGGAATGTGGATTCCCTCTAGAGCTGCACAGAACCTGGGTTGAACACAAAGTCCCAATTCAGTAAATATAGGTGGAATAATGACTGGGCAAAAAAAGACAATGATGATAAAAATGGAACCACGGACTCTCAAGATGCAAAACAACAACAAAAAAAGTGCAACATTTACAGGCAAAGCCTTAAAGAAACAAGTCAAAAAGTCAACTAGAATTCCTAGAAAAATGAAACAAATATTTTTAACAACGACATTAAAAGTGAAATGAGAATTTTAGAAGAAAGAATGGAGGAGGGGAGAATGAAGATTAAAAAAAATTTGGAGAATAACAGTTGAGTACAAGAGATACAAACCCTTTTTCAAATAACAGACTTCTTAAATATTAGAATGGTCCAAACAGAAATTAATGGCTTCATGACACTGACAAATATTAAAACAAAATCAAAATACTGAAAAAAGAAGAATTAAAAAAAAACTGACTTGGAAAACAAATCAAGGAGAAAAAGGTACCAAAAAACATTTTTGACAAAATAACCTACTCATTGTTGTTAATACAGCAAACAGGAATAAATACACCCATACTTAATGTAGAAAATAATATTTATCTAAAACTAAACTAAACAACTAAAACTAAAACTTAAAAAAAAAAAGAGCTATTATACATTATGGGGATCAACTATAGAGACTTCTTCAGTAACATCAGTGATAAGGCAAAGATATACCCATTATCACCACTACAATATAGTAAAAGAGTCCTACAATATAAGAAGAAAATAAAGCGAGGGAAGGGAATAAACATAAATACAAAAGAAAACAAAACTATCATTTTTGCAGATGATATGCTAGCTTACTTAGAGAGCATTGGAGGATTAACTAAAATTATTTGAAACATTACTTTCAATGAAGTTGCAAGATATAAGATAATCTTCACAAATTACTAGCATTTCTGTATTTGTACAAAACCAAATAAGAGAAGAGAACTTCCATATAAAACAACTACAGAATATATGAAATATTTGACTGTATTCTTACTCTATGACAATAATTACAAAACAATTTGAAAGGAAATAAATATGGACATGTGTAAATGGAGAAATGTTAATCATGCAAGAAAATATAATTAACATGACAATAATTTATTAAATCAATTTACTTATTCAGTGTTAAATAAATTAAAATTATGAAAGGGTTATTTAATAGAACTAGGAACTGGTTTATTTAGAACTAATGTGTTCTTCCAATCTTTTTGTTTCATGATACCATTTTGTCAATTTTTCTTCTACTTCTATACTTTTGAATTTCAAATACTTGATTCTCTGTTAGAGTTCCTGCTGTTTTTGAGATTCCCTTTCATCTGCATTAAATTATTTGCTCTTTTTTTATTGTATGCATTTCATCTTTTAGAACTCTGAATTCTCCTTCCATTTCCATCCATCTCTTTTCTTTTCGATAATTTATTTATTTACTGAACCTTTCTGTAATGTCTTCCTGTTCTTGGGAGTAAAGAATGAGATGGGTTCTGAAGAACTGCAGAAATTGTTTTACTTTCTTTTTCATTGAGGCTTTGGAGATTAATATCCATAATTGAATAGCATTCATTGGTGTATAGTCCTATCTAGATTATTTGCTTATTTTTCTTTCTTTCTTCATGAGTTTCATTGCAGGTTTTTTGTATTTGGAAACTGATCTTACATTCAATCTATCTTTCTTGGCCTTCTTCCCTTTCACTAATTTCCATCTGTTTTAAATGACTTTGTATTAGACTCTCTTATAATTTAATCTATTTTATGTACTGCATTTTATTTCCTTTTGTCCAGATCACAAAAACTAGAAGCTTTCTAATTAAGGTCACATCTGGATTTCTGTTATGTGGAAATGTCTCATTGATATAACTATAACTTTCCTTTCCCATCAGGTAAAATCTTTTCTTTCTAGCCATATTTACCTTCTTTGGTCTCTCCTCTCACCCCTAGTTGTGGTCTTTCTCTATTGGTGAGAATAAGGGATCAGATTTAGCCACAGGTGAAAACGAAAAAGATAGAAAACTCCACAATCAAAAAGTGAAATGTAGGCCTTATCAGGTTACTGGAAATGGGGAAAGGTGATGAATGTAGTTAAGATGAGTTGGTCTATCACTCAACTTTCACTGTTATTTCAGAAGGCTTTGTCTTCCAGAGAAGTGTTTCCTCTTTTATTTTATTTGATATACTCCTTTGTTATTGTTTTGAGTGGGGGTAAAGGAGTTGAGGTATAATCACCAATTTACTCACTTTTTTAGGGATTCAAATTTAGATTTTAAAGGACATATGAGAAAGAGTAATGGATCTGGAGTCAAATCCTGGCTATTAATCTATAATTCCAATAATCTATATGTAAAAGAGAAGGGCAAATATTGGAGTGCGACTATGACTGTCCCAGTTCAGGAATGCTAAATGGCAAGGTGAAGCCATTCGGTTTGTGAAGGCTGAAACAAACAAAAGAACTTTAAAATAAAATATTTTTAGCTATTTTGGGGGGCAAAAGGAATACCAAAAAAGAGACAAAAGTCACTGTTTAAACTAGTAGAGATGGTGATATTCAAAGCAGACAGAACTACTCAACTTTCTAAACTAAGAGCCAGAGAAAGAAGCTAATTTTCCTGAAATGATACATTAGCAAGTGTCAAAACTAGCACTTGAGCCCAAGTTTTTTCTTTCTTTGTGACCAATGAACTATATGATACCTCTCCATCATATCCAAACCAGAGTTCCCGTGTTGCATATTTGTATTTTTTCCATTCTCCCCATGACCAAGACTAATTGCTTTGGCATGAGAAACCCTCCAGGTTTGCCTGCCTCAGGACATCCCGTTCCTTACATGACACACGCATCTTTCCCTTTTATTCTCCAGGACACTAGATTATCTGAAGAGATGTCTCATGCTTCACAGGAATCAGAATTATAGTGATTTTTAAATCCTTGTAGAGCTGAGAGATCTTCTCTACAGAAAAAGAACTAGATTTCCTAAGAATATTCCTTAGAAGGAAACCACACAAAAAGTTCTGTTTTGTTTGTTTGTTTGTTTGTTTGTTTGTTTGTTTTTTTTAAGATCCTTTCCCAGAGCACAGAACCTGGGTTAAACCCATGACCCTTCTGTTCTAGGATCCTGCCCTTGTTTATGTCCTACCCTTTTCTTGATCTTTTCCTTACTGGAGAAAGGCAACTAAAGCCTGAATTTCCAGATTTAGGGGGGGTGGGAACAAAAGAAATGGGACTAGATCCCTCCTCACACCAATCTAAACCAAGCTTTCAAGCAGTCGCAACAATAATGTGAGCCCTCCACTGTTTCAGCCAAGTACTGAAAAGAGAAAGGAGGGCTTGGACCTGTCCAAGTCAGGACCTGAGACCCAGAGCCAGGGGCAAAAGTTTGTGGGGTGGGGTGGGAGGGGAATTGGCAGGGGAATTATGCAGGAATAATAACTATAGCTTAAGGTAGATGTTGTACCAGCTGCAACATGTTCCACAGGAAGAAACACAAAGACAAAGGTCCTATTGTTTCTTTCCTTTCAAAACTGGGTGCAGGTCACACAATCTCTGCCCCTGAATCACTGACTGTCAGGATTTCAGTTTTAGTAACCAGGGTCAATCTGTTTTCTTTTCTTTTTTCTTTTTTTCAACCTGTTTTCAAGTAGCAACCCAACTCCATCCTTCCAAGGCCATCCAAAGATGTGCTGATCTGACTGGTACTTTACAGAAGTGAAGGATAAACACTCCTTTTCACCCTTCTCCCCCTTTCCTTCACTGTCTCTTGCCTACTTCCTTTACATTTGTTTTTTAATCTAAGTTGTTTGGAATGGAAGACAAGTCCCAACCTAGACTTTTCCTTGGCTGGGTGGGAACTTGTTTTATTACATAGGAATCTACTTTCTCAGGGGGAAGATATTTTACTAAATAGATGAATGACTCAGGTTTTTTAATCATTCTCTGTGTGTGTAGAGGTGGAGGTGGGGGAAATGAAAAGAAAAGACTGCTATCCTTAGAGGTCAAAGTGTAGATGGATGTAAGCTTGGGTCCCACATGCTGAACTCAGACTACCAATGTTTCAGAAAAAAAGGGAATGCAAAGTTTAAGTAGGAAAAGTACTAGATTTGAAATCAGAAGACATTTTGAATCCTAACATAGTTTGTTGCTTTGTTAGGTGGCTTTTTTGGGGAGTTACTACATGCCTTAGGTTCTCTCATTTATAAAATGAAGATTTGACAAAAATGATTGCTAAGATCATTTCCCTCTGTAAAATCCAGTGATTTTATTGCCTACCAATAATGTCCCTGATAGGATCCTGAGAACATGGAAAACTAAAATGTAGAGGTAGAATGAGAGGCCTGAGGTAAAAGTTGTAAAGGTAAAAGCTACGGTCTTTGCCTTACCTTGATCTTTTGCCAAAGTTGATAGCAAATTGTGGTATTGACCCAAAAGCTTTTTAAAAATCCTTCTCTGGTCCTTGTTTACCCCATAGACAGAAATAAGGCAGGAGTTAAGACAAGGAAATATCAAGGGGCTAGGTACTAGAAAGAAGAAAAGAGAACTCTGGATAATGAAATGTCAGGGAGTCTACACTCTGTATAGTTTATCAGAAGCTCTAGAGGAATATCAGAGCCCTGAAGGAAAAAAAAAACACTCAGAGAGTGAAAATAAAGTTTTTAAAGTCATACAACAAATTGGTACAGCAACAGACCTTATTTCAGCAAACCACTCATTCCACCAATCTAATCATCCTATGTCCAGCTTCCCTGCCTTCCAACCTGATGGCATCCCCATTAGAGATCTTCTAATCTAATTGGTCCAATTCTTCCTCTCTCATGTATGTCGTTTACCTTTGTTTATACTGATGCTGCTTCTAGTGATGTCTGCTCCCTTGGCCCCACCATCCTCTAGCCTACTTCATTTTCAGTTCTTTTCCTTTCAATTTAACACATTTATTAAATCTTTACTATATAATTAGCCCTAGAGACACAAAAATATTTATGACCATAGATCCTGTTTTTAGAGAGAGAAAACCCATCTCAAGTTTCTTCTCTTTACAGTATTTTTCTTCTAATTGTAGTTTCCTTTGAGTTTCCTACAGATTTTGAAGTCTGAACCACACAGTCTAGCTTTGGATTGTACACTGTTTTATACTGTTATCAACCTCATATTTCTGAAACTCTGTGAGTATGAGCCACCTCAGGACAGGGTTTGGGCCTCCTGCTTCTCTGTCTGTCATAGACTTTGAAACCAGATCTCCAGAGTTCTCTATTTTTTCCTAGTGTGATCACATTAGGATATGCATGGAGAACCTAAGGAAAAATTGGATTTATCTTTGTTCAAAGTCATGCCAATTCTCTCTGTATGGAATTGGGATTCATAATTAGGTGCTCTGGTTCTAAAGCCAATATGCATCTCAACACATCACAACTGTCAGAATTGGAGAGATTCTAAACTAGAAGGAAAGCAGGTGGGAATTTTGAAGCTTTTTATATATCCATCTTTCTGTTCCTTACCCTGTGGGCACTTTTGGATAGTAGCTCTCCCTCAGAATTCTCTTGTCCTGTTTTCTCTGAGGGTTTGCTGCCCCAATCCCAGCAAAGCTGAAATTCCAATCCTGGAGGGGAAGGTGTGTGCTTGTGGCAGGGAGTAAAAAGTATGGTGAGGGCTGGGCCCAGGGTAGCAGAGCCCCCAGGTTCTGTCTACAGGTGGGGCCCTTCGAAGTCTTTTTTGGAGGACTGGGCCAAGTCTGGTGTCACATTCCAGGCATGTAAAGACACAGCTACTCCTCAAAAGGTATTCAGCCCTACAATTATGAAGGAAACAGAGGACTTGAAACCTTTCAAGCAGAGAAATTAGAGGTTCCTTGACCAAAGGCTGAGAGATTTCAGTGCTGAGATAGTCTGGGGGCACTGAATGAATCGTGCTACTTAGTCCGTATCCTCTTCACAAATATAAAAAGCATAAAGTTAGAGGTGTTAGAAGCATAGGCCAAACCAGAACTGAAACTATAAACTAGCTTAATGCTTTAATTTTATTTGGGGGAATAGGTTTACATTTATTAGGTCCTGTCTTCCTGGTCCTGGGAGACTTCTGGTGAGGAATGAGTATACCTGCATATTTAAAGTATATATGCACATATAAAGACCCATGCATATAGATTTGGACTGGAGCTCAGAGGGAGAAGGATGGAGGCAGGGAAGGAAATGAGGAAGGGAGAGGCAGAGACAGAGACAGGGAGAGTCTGCATCTGTATCCATTGGATTCCTCAGTGACAGTAACCCCATATGGGAGAGAGAAGTCAGAAGACTGCTAGGAGATGCCAGGTATCTCCTCCTGCCAGCCTTACTACTGAGGGCTCTGGGAAAGAAAAGGCCTCTGGGAGCAGTATAGGACCAATCTATATTCTCTTCCACTTCATCTCTGTCTCATCTCTGTCATGAGTAGACAACTCTTATCTCTGAATATTACCTCTCAAAGAGTGTCCTATTAGAATCTACCATTCAGAAGTTCATCAAACTTAAGCAATTCCTCCAAGTTTCTTGAGCCTATTCCCTTCTGGGGAACTGTGGTTTTTCTCCAACTTGTCTCAGTGTCTGTTCTCAGTGTCTATAGTATCTTTTCTTACTATAAACAACACTCACTATTATCATAACCATTATTTTAATGCTATTGCAATAATAATGATAATACCAATAGTTTTACTTTTATATATAATAGCAATTATAATTGATTCTTCTTATACATCCTTCTTTGATGTTTGCTTGTGTTATAAGGGGAAATCTGAGTTATCAAAGGCCATGCAGTGGACACAGTTTATTCAAAGCAAAGACATTTCATGAAATTATCTAGTAAGGAAATAGTAATAGGAAATTTATCCCATAAATCGATGACAGAGTCTCCCACAAATATGCATGCATTCAGTGAGAAGGCTGGTTGTACACATAGAGACACACACAAGGAATATGTGGCTAGAAGTCATGCACTGAGTGTACTTCTACAATACTGGGCTTCCAGTAGTCATAATGATAAGATAATGAAAAATTATTTTGCCCTTGCTAGGCCTGTTCCCCACTGGTTTCACATGGCATAGAGCCTATTGGTTGATACTCTGTTGAACTTGAGGTCACTGCTGGGTGGATCCAGAGACAAACTCCTCTATGGAAGGAAATCTATCAGTTCTTAGAGCCCTTTTCTTTCCAGAATGGGAAGTCTTCACTTCTAGAGATGAAGGTTTTTTTTTTTGAAAACAAGAAACAAGCAGTCAACTAAGGAGTGATTATAGGAATTTAATCTGTTTCTAAACCTTATCATCTCCCATAGGAGCATAATCTTTCTTGTCCAAAGCCTCTGTTTGATTTAGAGTTAGAAAATTTTTGTAAATCTATAAAATTTTTGATTGTCCATATTCATCTCTTTCAGAATCAGGGACTGCCCTTTTGCAAACTACTCAGGTTTATCTGGGATTGAGTTCCTCTAATTTCTCTACTTCTAAATTCTTTTGAGTTCTCATGCAATTGAAAAGAGATAGGTTGGCAAGGAACAAAACCCTCCAACTAAACCTGAGTATAGCTACCACTCTCCAAATTTCTGCCTCTAATATGTCCAGCCACAAGCCTTATAGGTATTGAAGAGGCTTACATTCTTGTCAAGGACATAACTAAGTTTGGATTAGTAACTTTCTCCAAACCACTTCACCTCTACATAGTGGATATAATTTTGACTAAATCCACAGAAAAAGACTGACAAAAGCAATGACATGATAAAATTGTTTATTAATCCTGGAGAATTTTTGGACTTTGGGAAGGAATTGTTCAATTATCATAGGTTACAGGTAGCAATGTGGAGGGACTCAATGAGTCCCTTTTATTTACAATAAAAAGTGGCTATTCAAGGTTCGCCTTTGTCCCTGGATGTGCCAGTATATCCTATGTGAGAGCTTGTGTTTCTACCCAATCTGTTAGTATTAGGGCCTGCTTCTGTGGAGATTAGGTAGATAATTTCATCTTCTGCTTGTCACCAACTAACAGTAAATCTTGGTCCTCTAAGCCTTCCCAGAAAAGAGTTATCCAACCACCAGTGGTGTAATAAGGAGACACTAATCAGATTACAGTAAGCAAAGGACTACAATGGCCACTATCATTGCCTGTGCTCACTCTGTTGGGGTCCAAGTTGCTGCATACTTGGTCACTTGGGTCCTTCCACCATCACTGAAGCCAGCATTCTTGCTTGTTGCCACCTGGTAGTCTGGGGTCTGGCAATGCCCTTTACTTGCCACTGCTTTCCTTTGCCAGGGCAAAGCTCTGCAAAAAGTGATACCTATGCTAAGGTCTGAATTGCCTCCCCTCAGTCTGGGAGATTCTCTTTGCTCTTAAGGGGCACACTTACTAGCTGTGTGACTCTGGTCAAGTCATTTAACTCACTTTGCCTCAGTTTCCTCATCCATAAAATGATTTGAAGAAGGAAATGGCAAACCACTTCAACATCTCTGCCAAATGGAATCATGGAGAGTTGGAAATGATTGAAAATGACTGAATAGCAACAACAAAATGCATAGGAGGATAAACACCAGACAGTACAGAATAAAGGAGCTCTTGGATTGGGAGTGAAGTAACTCAGTTTTGAATTTAATTTGAAAATCTAGTTTTGAATTCTAATTCCATCTCAACTTTTTTCCCAAGGGTAAGTTCCCTAAAGACTTTAATGTAGCAAAGTGGGGATAGGGACATGGCGGAGTGCTTATTCTTTTCATGTTAACTTTTCCCCAGTCTTTTACTTTGGCAAACTGGAGTGGGATTGGCATCTTTTTTTTCCTCAAAACTAGAAAAAATTCTTATAGAGCCCAAAGAGAGCTAATTTTTTTTGTTTTTGAAAATCCAGAGATTTAAAGAGTCTTAAAGAGATTCAGTGACTCAAAGTAAATTGAAGAACTCTCCCCTCTCATCCTTGCTAACTTTACATTGTTCTTCACACAGATATGGGATATTGATCTCCACCAATGAAGAGAAAATCCCATGCCAATGGGCATGGAAGTACACATAGTGTTGTACAATAAACAGAATGATAATTGAATATTAAATGTCATACTCTAAAAATTAGAAGAGAGTTTTGTCAAGAATATGTGCCATTTCCCAATTGGTTAACTGGTTAAAATATCAACTGGACAGTTTTTGATGAAGAAATCAAACCTTTATATAGTCATATAAAATGTTCTATGTCATTATTGATTAGAGAAATGCAAATTAAAACAACTTTGAGATATCATCTCACACTTATCAGCTAAAATGATAGAAAAGGAAAATATTGAAGAGGATGTGGAAAAATTGGTACATTAATACATTTTTGTTAGAACTGTATAGCAGCCATTTTGAAGAGTCATCTGCAATTATACCCAAAGGGTTATAAAACTGTTACCCTTTGATTCAGCAATACATTATTAGGTCTTATTTCCCAAGCTCATCAGGGAAAAAGGAAAAGTATCTATATGTTCTAAAATGTTTATAATGGATACCTTTATGGTGGCAATGATCAGGAAATTGAGGGGATGTCTATTAATTGGAAAATGGCTACAAGGTGTACTATATGATTGTGATGGAATGCTACTGTAGTCTAAGAAATGAGCAGATTGATTCTAGAAAAAAAAACTTAGCAAGACTTGCATGAAATAATGAAGAATGAAATGAGAAGAACTAAGACAATGTTGTATAAAGTAATAGCAATATTGTTTGAAGAATAACTGAACAACTAAGTTATTTTGAGTATTATAAATACTAATATCAAATATAAAGAACCCATAAAAGAAAATGCTAAGAAAGTGATTAAAACATTTTTATTCTTTGACCTATACATATCACTGTTGGACATATTTATCCAAGAGATCAATGATTTCTTTGACATTTTTTTTTCCTGGTGGCAAAAAGCTAGATACAAAAATTGATGTTCATCTTGATTGGGGAATGGCTAAACAAGTTGTGCTACATGAACATAATTGAATATTTTTGTACTGTAAAAAAAGATGGGAGGACAAACTTATTCAGAAAACAATATAAATTTCACACAATAATAATATGTGTGCATATATAAATATGAAATGTGAACATATATGCATAAATATATGTGTGTATATGTATACATATAGTAATATGCACACACACACACATATATATTATGTGTATAGATATTATTCAGGATTGAGGTTGGTCATAATTTCTCAGCATTCAAATTTTTATTCTGTTGTTTCTTTTTACACTATTTAAGGTATTTTATATTTTCTGAATTATCTCACTTTGCATCAGCTCAATTAAGTCTTCTAATGCTTTCCTTCATTCACTATATCCATCATTTCATAACAATCTCATTTGTAATTCTTTTTTTATTGGTTCTGTTTTAAAAGAAATAAGAGTCAGTGTAAACAAGCATTTATTATATTCTCTTTATATGACAGGTATCGTGTTGAATACTATGGATACAAAGAAAGTAAAAAAAAAAAAATTGCCCTTGCTCCCATGGAAAACTACAGCATGTAAACAATTGTGTGTGTGAATGTTTGTACATTTAGAATATTGGCTATGCAAAATCAATTTCATTAAAGATACTGGCAACAATGAGGTAACATAACCAAAATTTGTGGAATTCAGGGAAACCAGTTCTTAGGGGAAAACATATCTCCGTTACATCAGTAAAAGAGAGAAAGATCAAATCAATTAATTGGGCTTTCTTCAAAAAAAAAAATAAAACCAACAAATTATTTTTTTAAATTAACAGATTTCCATATAAATCATTTTGTTCAAGAAACCCCCCCCCAAAAAAAGAAAAAAAAAACTGAAAGAAAGATAGTAAAAAATAGCATGCTTCAGTCTGTATTTCAACAATGTCCAGTTCTTCTTCTGGAGGTGGATAGTATGCTTCATCATTGTTCCTTTAGGGTTGTCCTGGATCATTGTAAGCTGAGAATAGCTAAGTCATTTATAGTTCATAGTTATTGTATACAGTGTCTTCTGGTTCTGTTCATTTTACTATTCATCAATTCATATAAATCCAAGTTTTCCTGAGATTATCATGTTTTGTCATTTCTTATAGCGTTATAATAATATTCTACCACATTCATATGCTACAGTTTATTTAACCATTTCCAAATTGTGGGTATCCCTTCAATTTACAATTCTTAGCTACCATTAAAAGAGCTGCTATAAATGTTTTTGTACAAATAGATCTTTTTCCTTTGATTTTGTTGGAGTGTAGATCCCTTAGTTCCATTTTGCATTAAAAGATATGCAGATACCCTTTGATCCAGCAGTGTTTCTATTGGGCTTATATCCCAAATAAATACTAAAGAAGGGAAAGGGACCTGTATGTGCCAAAATGTTTGTAGCAGCCCTATTTGTAGTGGCTAGAAACTGGAAAATGAATGGATGCCCATCAATTGGAGAATGGCTGGGTAAATTGTGGTATATGAATGTTATGGAATATTATTGTTCTGTAAGAAATGACCATCAGGATGAATACAGAGAGGACTGGCGAGACTTACATGAACTGATGCTAAGTGAAATGAGCAGAACCAGGAGATCATTATACACTTCGACAACGATATTGTATGAGGACATATTTTGATGGAAGTGGATTTCTTTGACAAAGAGACCTAACTGAGTTTCAATTGATAAATGACGGACAAAAGCAGCTACACCCAAAGAAAGAACACTGGGAAACGAATGTGAACTATCTGCATTTTTGTTTTTCTTCCCGGGTTATTTATACCTTCTGAATCCAATTCTCCCTATGCAACAAGAGAACTGTTTGGTTCTGCAAACATATATTGTATCTAGGATATACTGCAACATATCCAACATATAAAGGACTGCTTGCCATCTAGGGGAGGGAGTGAAGAGAGGGAGGGGAAAAAAATTGGAACAGAAACGAGTGCAAAGGATAATGTTGTAAAAAAAAAAAAAATTACCCTGGCATGGATTCTGTCAATATAAAGTAATTATTAAATAAAAATTATAAAAAAAAAGATATGCAGAGTTTTACAGATTTTTGGGCATAGTTCCAAATTGTTCTCCAGAATGGTTAGACTAGTTCACAGCTCCAACAACAGTACATTGATATATGAAATTTCCCATATGCTTTTGTCATTTTTCTTTTCTGTCATATTAGCCAACCTGATGTGTGATATGGTCCTTCAGAATTTTAAAAAAAAATCAACAAATTTTTTTTTTGTAATTACATATAAAGATAGTTTTCAACATTCATTTTTATTTTTATTTTTTTATCTAGAATTTTTTTTATTAGGAGTAATTCTCCTAATTATAGCTTTTTATTTACAAACTAGGGTAATTTTTTCAACATTGACCCTTGCAAAACCTTCTGTTCCAAATTTTCCCCTCTTTCCCCCCAACTCTTCCCCTAAATGACATGTTAATGTCATTACAATCCAATACATGTTAAATATGTTAAATATATGTTAAATCCAATATATGTATACATATTTATACTGTTATCTTGCTGCACAAGAAAAATCGGATCTAGAAAGAAAAAAAAGAAAAACCTGAGAAGGAAAACAAAAATGCAAGCAAACAGTAATAGAAAGAATGAAAATGCTATGTTGTATCCACACTCAGTTCCCATAGTCGCTTCTCTGGGTGTAGATGATTCTCTTCATTACTGAACAATTGGAACTGGTTTGAATCATCTCATTGTTGAAAAGAGTTACATCTATCAGAATTGGTCATAGCATAGTCTTGTTGTTGACGTGTATAATGATCTCCTGGTTCTGCTCATTTCACTTAGCATCAATTCACAACATTCATTTTTATAAGATTTTGGGTTCCATTTTTTCTCCCTCCCTCCTTTACCTCCCTTTCCCCCAAGACAGCAAGTAATCTACTATAGATTAAACATGTACAATCATTTTAAACATGTTTCCATTTAATAACTTTGTGAAAGAAAAATCAAAACAATAGAGATAAATCATGAGAAAGAAAAAGCAAGCAAACAAACAAAAGGTGAAACTGGTGTGCTTCAATGCACATTCAATTTCCATATCTCTGGGTACAGATGGATTTTCCACCCCAAATCTATTGGAACTGTCTTGAATCAATGTATTGCTGAGAAGAGCCAAGTCAATCAGAGTTGAACATCACATAATCTTGATTCTGCTCACTTTACTGAGAATGAGTTCATGTAAATCAGCCTGCTCATCATTTCTTATAATTATTTTTATTGTTTTAATTTTTATTTGTGTAATTATTGACTATTAAACAATTTTTATATGACTATGAATAGCTTTGGCTTCTTCCTCTGATAACTGCCTATGCATATTCTTCAACCATTTATCAACTGGGGAATGGCTCCTATTTTTTATAAATTTAGTTCTGGGTTTTTTTTTTTAATATTTGAAAAATGAGACCTTTATCAGAGAACCTGTAGCTAAAATTAGAAGAAAAGGAGGAAAACTGTGGGGGAAATCTTTGCAGCAAGTTTTTCTGATAAAGATCTCATTCTTAAGATATATTGACAGTATTATCCAGAATAAGAACCATTCCTAAATTGATAAAATAGTCAAATATATGAATAGGTAGTTTTTAAAGAAAGAAATCAAAGCTATCAAGTAATATGAAAAAATGCTCTACTTCACTAGTAATTAATGAATTTCAAAATAAAATGACTCTGAAATCTTGCCTCATATCCATCAGATTGACTAGGATGAGAAGAAAGGAAAATAAATGCTGAAGGACATGTGAAAGAACATGTACATTAATGCATTATTGATGGTACTATGAATTTCTCTAACCATTCTGAAAGGAATTTGGAACAATGCCTAAAAAGCTATTAACTTGTGGCTGTTATGATTGAAATAAAGGTGAATTGAGGCACAAAGTTCCAAGCTTGATCAATTTATTGACAAAGCATAATTTGCCAACAAAGAGGATCTTAGCTCCTCCTCAGAAAAGCTAAGATCTAAAATGAGGGGAGTAACTCTTTGTTATGGGCAAAAGAAGGAATATTTAGAATAGAAGATAGCATTATAGATGAGAAAAACAGTATGATTGGTTACAAAATTTATAGCATCATAGATGGGGATAATAATATAATTGGTTACAAAGTTGGTAATATCATAGTTGTAAGGGACAAACTTGATTGACTGGAAATTGGGAACAAGAAATTACCAACAACCCCTCCTTTAACCATGTTGCTTATTGTTTGAGTCCAACTTTAAGGACAATTTAGTGATAGTGGACCAGACTATTTTGGAGAATAGCCCAGACTTCCTGTTTCTACATCCCTCAAGGATGCCTTGAAGTGAGAATAAAACAGGTATTAGCAGAAGAACTAAACTTCTAAACTTAACTCAGAGACAATGAATGATTTTAAAAACCCCTGAATTTCTAAACAACTCTAAAACAAATGAAACATGACTTTGGCAGTTACAAAAAGATTGGTGGTGATACAGTATGGAATCAATAACAAAATCAATTTAATTTTTCACAACTTTCAATATATATCCTTTGATAGAACTAGGGCTTTCAAAAATAACAAAAAAAAAAAAAGAAGAAAATGACCCATATTAAATATATATATATATATGTATATATATATATATATATATATATATATACACACACAAACACACACACACACATATATACATAGATGTGTGCATATATATGTGTATATCTATATCTATATATAGGCTCTTTTTCTGGCAGTAAAAAAAAAAGAAAGAAACTGAAAGAACATCCTGGGGGAATGGCTTAACAAGTTATGAATGTAGTAGAATATTATTGTATTGTAGAAAGGGGATGATTTTAGAAAATCCTGGGAAAACTTGTACATACTCATGCAAAGTGAAGTGCGCAGAACCAGGATAACAATCTACACAGTAATAGCATTATTTTTAAAATAATCACCTTTGAAAGACTTAGTAATTCTGGCAACACAATTACCCATCAAAATTTCAAAGGACCCCTGATAAAACATGGTATCATCTCTAGATAGTGGATTGATAAATAAATAATAGAAATTGAAGCATATTTTTTTCTTTGTTCTCCTTCTTTCTTAGAACATGGGCAATACAAAAATTTGTTTTGCATGACAACATATAGTTTTAATAAGCCTTGTCTTTCTTGCTTTTTCACTGGGTGAAAGAAAGGATAAAGAAAGGAGAGAAGTGGAAACCAGGGGAAAAAAAATACTATTGTATTCAGAGACAATAGTCTCTGAACTTAAAAAGTAATTTAATTAAAATTTAAAAAGAAATGCTTTGCAGAGAACACTTTTAGGTCACATGACAAACAAGTTGAAGATTAGAATGTTTTTTCAATCCTAATAACTTCTTAAATATCTTCAAAATAGGAATTGTATGCTAAAGATAAATCATGTCTACAATCTAAAATATCAAGAACATCACAAAATAAGAACATGAAAGTTAATGTCTAGATTCTAGATTATGCTCAATTGGCATCTCCTTTCTCAACAGAACTTAATTCTATACCTTGACAACTCTTCCCCATTTCTATGATGATTTCCCTCTAACAGTGTTGGATCCAAGTAGCAGAAATATGCTCAGGCTGACATAGGAAGGTGGCAGTGCAGAATAGAACAGGAAGACAAATAATAAAGAGAATTTGAGAAAGAAATCATCTTTAGAAAAAGGTACAAAATAGGCAGCTGGGTAGCATAGTTAATTGAATGCCAGTCCTGAAATCAAGAGGACCTGATTCAAATCTCGACTCAGACATTTACTATTAGGTAATCCTGGACAAATCATTTAATCCCAGATTATCTCAAAAAAAAAAAAAAAAAAGGAAATAAGAAAAATGTGCAGAAAATGATATTTTAAAATATAACAAAGTAAGTTGAAGGAGAGGAAGGAAAATTTTACTTTGCTATTTGACTGGAAGAAAAAGGAGAGAAAGAATTAACTAAATTAAATAAGCAAGAATGAAAAAGGAACATATAAAGAAAATTCTAAAATTGAGAAAGAGATAACAAATAAGCAGAGGGAGACCTCAAAGTGAAAGAAAGATATCTAGTAGAAATAGGATAGATGTAAAATAAAGTAAGCTAAAATACATAGAGTGGAACATGAGGAGGGAAATCCCAATTTGCAATGCAAAAATCAATATTAGAGACAAATGGAGAAAACATAAATCTATTGTAACTTTAAATGTACATATATTAAACAACCCAATAAAATGGAAAAGAATAACAGATTGGATAAGAAAATAAAACCTCATAAATTGTTGCCTACAAGAAACACATAAAAACCAAAAACACAATAAAAATGAGAGGCTGAAAAAATTACTAAACTGCAAGGGGATTTAGAAAAATCAGGAATTATCAAGCAAGGCAAAAACAAACATTGAAAACCTAAAAGAGGAAAAACAAGAAAATTACATTATGCTAAAAGGAACCATAGCCAAGAAACCAATATCAATATTAAACATGTATATTCTAAATGCATTCATATCTAAATTTGTAAAAGAATTTTGAAATACATGACAAAAAGACATAGACATTAATATGATAGTGACAGAATTCAATGCCTCCCAGTTTTGGATAAATCTAACAGAAATATAAAAGGAAAAATATAAAACTTTACAAATTTCTGAAAAAAAAATAGAACTAAAAGATGAATAGCATCTTCTACAAGGGAAAAATTTTTAATTATATATTTCACAGTACCACATAGAACTTTTACAAAAATTGACCTTGTATTTGGAAACAAAACAAATGTCAAAAATTAGAAATAGCAAGTACATCCTTTACAGACATAATAAAAATAGTAATAAGTTTAAGGGTTACAGGCAGAAAGTACAGACTCAAATGGAGACTTAACAATGAAATCCTAAATGATGAGTGGGTCAAAAAACAAATCATAGAAAAGATAATTATGTGGAAAAGATGATAATGATGAAATAACATCAAATTTGTGGGATGCAGCTAATGAAGTTCCCAGGGGAAAAATCATATCCCTACACACACACACACACACACACACACACACACACACACAATCAACAAACAAATCAAAGTGCAAAGAAGGGATATTAAACATTATAGGGGAAGTAGATAAACTGGTACTCAAAACCTAAAAATAATTAAATAAAAAGCTAGGTTGTTTTTTGTTTTGTTTTGTTTGCTGAGGCAATTGGGGTTAAGTGACTTGTCCAGAGTCATACAGCTAGAAAGACACACATTTAAGTGTCTGAGACCAGATTTGAATCCAGCTCCTCCTGACTTCCGAACTGGTGCTCTAGCCACTGTGCCACCTAGCTGCCCCCAGATTCTTTCTTAAGGCAAAGGTAATCCTAATATTTAAACCAGAGAAGGATAATGCACAAAATTATCAACCAATATAATTAATGAATATCAATTAACAATTTTAAGTAAAATCCTGTCACATACTACAATTTATCCAAGAAACTTTATGATCAAGTTAGATTTACGTATTTGCTATTTCTGCTTTTTAAATATTTTGACCAAATTAGATTTCTAACAATACAAGAACGGTTTAATGCTAAAAAAAAAAAAAAAGGTCAATACAATCATAATAAAAACAAAAACATCCTAAATCACATTATTATCTCAAGAGATGTGGAAAAATTCGGTGACAAAGCACAATGTTGATTTATGCTTTTTTTTAAAAGCAAAACAAAAAAACACTACAATGTATAGGTATAGAGAGACTTGAAAATATCATGAACATTATTTACATAAAACTAAAAATAAGATTATATTCAACAGGACAACATTAGAACCTTTCCCAAGAAACATCAGAGTAAAACAAGAATACCCACTCCTTTTGCAGCCCCTCCTCCTCATTCGTATAAACAGTAGTGGAAATGGTAGTGACAGTAATAATACAAGAGAAGAGAATTAAAAGAGGAATTAAAAGTGTCTAAATTAATAAAGAGGAGATAAAACTAGCCCTATTTGCTGATCATATATTTACTTGAAAAATCTTAGAGAATCAGCAAAGATAATAATTGAGATTGCTTTAATCAAAGTTGCAGGCTACAAAATAAATCCTCAGAAATTGACCACATTACAAAATAACCAAACACAAGAAGCAATAATAAGAAAGGAAATGACATTTTAAATAAGTATAAAATGCATAAAATATTTGGGGACAAGTCTACCAATACACACAAAAGACTTACATAGATTCAAGAATGAAGTGCCCTTGAAAGAAAAAAAAAAACATTCAATGATCATGTTTAGGCTGTGTTAGTGTAATCAAATTGACATTTCCAAGGGGAATTTATATTTATAATTCTATAGCAACCAAATTATTAGAAGGATAATTTATAGAAGTTGAGAACATAGCAAAGAAAAACAAAAGACCTAGAATACTAAGGGAAATGATGAAAAGAAATAAAGACAAAAGAGAGTAACATTTCCAGACCTCAATCTATATTATAAAGCAGCAATCATTCAAAACCAATTTGCACTGATTAAAAAATAGTGGAACAGAATAATAAAGAAGGGTCTGAAACAGTAGAAATCAGAAATTTAGTGTTTGATAAACCACAAAACAAATTTCTTAGGAAAGAACTGTTTATTTGATTAAAAACTGCTAGGAAAACTAGAAAGCAGAAATTAGCCTCAAATCAGCACCTCATAGCACATTTTATAGCACATTCTAAATGAATACATGACTTTGAGACCATAATATATAAAAATTAGAAGAGAAAGCAGATAATATATCTGCCACAGAAAAGGAAGAAAAAAATACCTTATATAAGACTGAAAGTTGATTTTAAAAAATACTCAACTAGAAGAAATCCCTTAAGGTACTAATATGAAATTGACTGATTTCAAATGATAAGGGGGGATGGGGGAACCACAAAAATTGTGGTTTCCCCATCCCCTAAACCTTAAGAAAAAAAAAAAAACTAATCTAGTTTGAAGAAAAAGGAATCCTCTCTGGATGACTATTTGAAAAAGGTTGTGGAAGAAAAGATTCTTTGGTGTACAAAGCACCAGACCTCGAGTTAGGAAAACCTGTGTTCAATTTGGGCTTCAGACATGACTGTGTAACTCTGGGCAAGCCACTTAATTTTTGTTGCTTCAATTTCCTCATCCATAAATAGGGATAATAATAGCACCTATTTCCCGGAGTTGTGAGGATCAAATGATATCATGATTATTACATACTTAGCAAAGTGCCTAGCATAATAGTGTTATACAAATATTAGCAAATATTATTATTATTTATTCTTAAAAAAAAAAAAAAAGACCTCACATAGGTCTCTCCAATCACAGACAGATATCCAAAGATTTAACTGAGGGTGAAGAAAAGGACTTTCCTATCTCAATTAAGTTGATCAAAGAAGAAAATTTTGATAAATGGAAAAGGAAATGGTCTAAAGGAAGACTATTAGACAAAGGAAAGGTACTCAATTTGATTTGGTCTCTACAGTAGGTAAAATCTAGAATTCAAAATCCTTAAAACTTAGCAATAAAATGAATAAGCAAATGAAAAATTAAGACTTGTATAGTGTCAGGGTAAATAATCAAAGCACAAATCTAGAAAGAGGAGAATAATTTAACAACATCTATAATTAAAATCCAAAGTAAAAAACTGCTTGCCCACAAGAACAATTAGAAATATTCTAAAAAATGATATGCCTGTTGAACAAAAAAGATATGAAAGATATGGAGAAGATAATTAGGAAAAGGGTCAATAGCTTAACAGAAGAGGAACTAACCCTAGTAACAAACATTGTAAGAATCCCCAAATGGAAATTAATGATTCTAAGAGACAATAAAAATTCTTAAAGAAAAAACATGAAGAAAATATAACGTATCTTATATCAAAAACTTTTGAACTGTAAAAAAGATCAAGATAAGGGAAAGGTAACTTAGAATGAGGATTACCTGAAATCTATAACTAAAAAAAAATTAATTTGGGACTAATATTTACAGAAATCATCTTTCAAAATTGCCCAGACATATAGAACAATAAATTCAAGGGTTAAACCAGTTTGTCCATTGTTACTTCTATTTGGCATACTATCATATATGCTCATTAAAGCACAGACAAAAAAACACAAAACTTGAGGTAATAGTCATAAACAAAGAACAAATCACTTTTTTGCAGATAAGATGAAGATGTTTTAAAAAGTATAAAGAGTAAATTAAAAACAAATTAAAATAATAATTTTAACATAATCACAGAATATAGAATTCATACAAATTAAATTAATGTAGTCTAGCAGGAAGACACAGAAAAAGAAATTCCATTTAAAATTATTACACAGAGGTAACAGAAACAAGATAATGGAGTAAAATGAGCACATTTTTAAAAACTGGGCTTTCCCAACATTCCCCTCTAAACTTTTAAAAGCATGTCACATCAAATTCTAAATGGGGTAATCAGCAAAAAGTCGCAGTGAATCATTTTTATAGACTAGGAAAGCATAGGAAAATTGAGATGGGGGTTGTGTCTGGGAGTGCACAGTAAAAAGGACACTAAGTATGGATCTTGAAGCAGAAGTGGCAGCAACATCAGCAGTTTAACCAAATGTACCCAGCATACAGAAACCATAAAGAGATTGAATATTTTGTCAGAAAGATATTATAAGGGATTTTCATGTTGTTACTGGGTGCAAGGGCAGGTACCATTTGTCAACATCATTGCCCATTACCTATTTCTGGGTCACAGTTCTAGGTCAGAAAATAATGTTTGCACTTTCCAAGGATCAAGGTCCTATCTCATTGTAGTTCTAGGATGGAGAAAAGTTGTAGTCATGAGGAAGCAGGAATCTTATTACTTGGGTGAGGACCAGAATATAGACCAAGACAACATTGATTTTAACTCTTCCAGGATCATACAACCTTGGATGCAAAAGCTTACAACAACTTGCAGACTTCCAGACCTAGCTGTGAAAATAGGAGAATATAAAAGCCTGGACTTTGGGGCAAAGAAGATCTTCCCTTCTTCTATAAAGAAATAAGGGGAGGACAGATGGGTGGACAGGGAAGCAAAGGGTGAGGGAAGAAAGCAAGGGAGAGATGGGGAAGGTAAAGTAATGGCAAAACAAGTTAGAAGCAGAATTGAAGCAAAGGGTCAGCAGGGATAGGAAAGACGTGTGCATGTCTATAATGGAGGGTTATATATATTATCATTAGGGCACCTAGAAGGAATCTATTTAAGCAGAGGACATGGGTATTATGGTATTATGTTGGGACGATTTTAAAAGAAAAATGTAAGACTGAGGAAAAGGGATGTATTTGAAGAAGGTGGAAAGGAGAGGATGAATGGGGGAATTTATCCCACATAAAAGAAAAGTGGAAGGAGAAAGTTACAAGGAGAAAATATGAACTAGTTCAAAGAGAGAATGTTATATCTACAAATACAATTGGGTAAAGAAATTCATCTTACCCAACATGGAAGTAAGAGGGAAAGAGGGGAAGATACAAAGATCTGTGTAATAAGATGAAGGATTGATTTAAAGGAAATTATGGTCAGAGATAAAACAGACTTTTCGGTAGGGGACAGGGTAAAAAAAAAGAGGAAAAATTAAAAAAGGTAAAATGGAACAACATTACTCAAAAATGAAAGAGAATAGTGAAATAGATTAGAAATCAAAATCCAACAGTAAGTTATTTATAAGAAAAACACTTGAAACAGAAAGACACACACAGAGTTAAAATAAAGAGTTGGAGTTGAATCTACTGTGCTTCAATTGTGAAAGGCAATTATGATCTCACACAAAGCAAAAGCAAAAATAGACCTAATTAAATGAAATAATCAGGGAAACTATATTTTGCTAAGATAACCATTGGCAATGAATTGTGTTGCAGAGTCAAGATGGCAAAGTAAAGGCAGGGAGTTTCTTGAGGTCTCCCCTAAATCCCTCTAACTACCTTTAAATAATATCTGTAAACAAATTTTAGAGTGTTAGAACACACAAAAAGATATAGTGAAACAATTTTCCAGCAAATTGAGCAACTTGGGAGATTGTCAAAAAAGGTTTGTTGCAATCAGGATGAGAGGAGTGCAGTTAGGAGCAAGCCATGGCAGAATATCCCAGGCCCTAGAACACCAGGAATAGACTTGAGGAAACGATTCAGTGGAAGCAGTGGCATTTTCCAGACCTTTCATCCGACAGACACCAAAGACAATTTAGAAGGTCACCAAGAAATGTCTTTCATACCAGGGTGAAAGTAAAGCACAATAAAGCACAAAGTGCAGACCATGTTAGTCAGGAACAGGGCCTTGGGAGCAGCAGCAGTGGTAGCTTCTGGAGTTCTCAGCCGATAGTTAGTAAAGACATCAAACAACTGGGAAGAAGAAGATTACAGGGAGTCTCTTTGCTAGCACTGAGACAAGACTTTGTTGCTTTGCCCATACTTGGATCCTGGTGGAAATAATGGGTCAGAGTTTTAGGGCAAGGAAGAGCACTAGCACACTAGAGCTTGCAGTCACAGTGGAACAGGAATCCTTCTCAGGGTTTCAGGATAGAAAGGAGTGCTTGTGGTCACTCATAGACCAGAATAGAGACCAGGAAAGGAATAAACACATATTTTTTAAGATCAAATCACCTTGGAAGAACCTGAAACTTGCAGGTCCCTAGAAGTATCTATGAAAACAGTTGCACAAAATCCCTGAAGCATGGAATAGTGCATCCTCTAACTCAGAAACAGGCCCTTACTTTAACAAAGAATTAAAAGTCAAGTAATAGGTTGGGAAATGATAAAACAATAGAAAAAAATTCTCCCCATAGAAAGTTATATGGTGACAAAGAAGATCAAAAAACTCACTCAGAAGATAATAAAGTCAAAGAATGTAAAGTAGTCTTGGGACATGGAAGAGATCAAATTTTTTTTTTGAAAATCAATAAAAAAGGTAAAGAGAAAATTGGGAAGAGAATGAGAGTGATATAAGTGATATAAGAAAATCATGTAAAACAAGTCAGTAGTTGACTGAAGAAAATAACACCTTAAAAAGGACAGTGATTTACTATTCATACCTAAACATATATACATATACAGAAATATATATACAGAAGCAATATACGTACACTATATAAACATACACACAGAACACACACTTGTGTTTTTGTACTAAATATCACAGTATACAAATTCTTGAAGGAAAAGTTAAATGAATTAAAGGAAGAAATAGATAGTAAACTTTTAAAATAGGAAAGAGCATATCTTTTATTCTGCTGTATATTACACCTTCACAAAAACTGACTAAGGTACAAACAGAAATATTAAATGCAACCTTTTCAATTCACAGTAAATTCAAAGTAAAATTATGTAAAGGGACTGCAAATTAATTAGAAATAATCTAATTCTGAAATATAAATGTGTCACAGAGCAAACATAGAAACAATAATTTTATTAAAAATAATGACAAAAATAAGACAAAATACCAAAATTTATGGGATCCAGGCAAAGCAGTATTTAGGGAAAATTTATATCTCTAAATGCTTACATGAATAAAAGAGAAAAAGAGCAGATCAGTGAACTAGTCATGCAACTAGAAATATTACTAGAAAATTAAAACCCTCAATTAAACACCAAAATAGTAATCCTAAAAAATCAAAGGAGAAAGTAATACAATTGAAAGTAAAAAAAAAAAAAAATTAACCTAATAACACAAGTGTAAGATTTTACATTTATCCCTATTGAATTTCATCTCATTAGATTTAGCAATGTTATAATTTATCAAGATACTTTTAAATTTAAATTGTCATTCACTGTAGCTAAGTCTCTTAACATTTGCTAAAGATTCTGCCACCAATAAATTTATTCCAGACCAAAAAAAAGTTAAATAGTATAGTGCCACACTGGATACCTCTTCCCAAGTTGGTATGGAACTATCAATGACAATTCTATGAGTAGCCAATTAATTCTAAATCCATTTAACTTATTCAAGATCTCATAGTTAATTTAATGACCTATAGGCAGAGCAAAGAGACTCTAATAATAACAGCTTCTATTTCTACACAATTTTGAGGCTTATAAAGCACTTTCCAAACAATTCTATTCCTATTTTACAGAAGAAGAAATTGAAGTTTAAAGAGGGAAAATGATTTCCCCATCGTCATATAGTCAATATATCAGTTTCAGGACTCCTGACTAATACTTTTCCTATAACACTCTGTTCCTTTTAAAATTTACTAGGTGTAGTGCCTCACTTACTGAACCATTTGTCTGTGGCCTGAATGTTTATTCAATTCAATTCAATTCTTTAACTCCCACCTTCCCTGCCGTGCTTAGCCCTTTAATATATTTCTGATCTGATCCTTATAGAGCTCAAAGGAAAAAGAGCAGGTACAATTAGTGAAGACTTCTTGAAAGATGTAGAACTTAACCTGGGTCTTGGAAGATATTCTGAATTTATAGGTAAGAAAAGAGAAAGATTCCTCGGCTGACCTTGTGGCAATCCTGAGTTCCTAGATGACGAGGGCTCACCAGAAGAAGATAGCCTCTCAGCAGAAATCTCTAAAAGGAAAAAATATAGTATCATTACTCTAACAGGGCTCAAATAAAAAAAGGGCAGGGAGGAAGAGGTTTTAGGTGATGGGCAAGAAACCCTGAGTGGAAGATAGTATGGAGGAGGCCTCCATTTTAGAACAAGTTGCCTGGAAGATACTTAAGACCTTTTAGCTATTTTACTATAGATGACCTAGACTAATGATAAAGATGTGGTGACTGCCAGAAAAATCATCATCTGAGCTGTGGCCTTTGTGTTTCTGGTGCTGCCCCTATTCAGTGTTAACATATATACAGACTTGGAGAACTCACTATGATCTCCAAATATTAGGCATTACCCATTACATGGACCAGAGCACTGAAATCTTGAGTTCAGGTCTTCTAAAGAGAGGGTGGTGAAGAAAAGGACAGGGGATAAAGGCTGGGGATTTCTGCTCTTCTTCAGATTTAGTTGCTATTTCAGAAAGGAGTGGCTCACTCTTTTTTTCTTTCTTTTTTCCTTCCTTTGTTTCTTTCTATGTTTCTTTCTTTCTTTGTTCTTTCACTATCCCTTCCTTCCTTTGTTCATTCATTCATTTCTTTTTTCTTTCTCTTCCTTTTTTGTTGCTATCTTTCTGATTTGCTCTATTTTTTTTTCCAGTACTGCCTATGTTAGATTTTTTTCAGGTCCTCAACATCATTGAAGCCATTTAATTTGTACAATTCTAAATGTATATGAATACAATTACATATATACATATATGTAATTATATTTCATTCCTTTTGTAATCTTATGTTTATTTAAAAATATTAATCCATAGGCTTTATCTGACTAAAAGGGTCCATGAAACAAAAAAGGAAAATCTTGTGCTGTAAAAGAACTTTAGGATTTTGCCACCAGAGGTATGGTATGGTAGGATCAGTGTTTGCCATGATATTTCACCATAAAAGCTAGATTAGTTTGTATCCCAAAAGCTGATTTGATAGACCTAGGAGGCAAAGATTCAAATTATATAATTACTGATAAGAATTCCTGGTCACCCCAAACCTCATCATCCTTGATAAGATTTCTCTGACCCCTTAAGTATAAAAGAGACCTTTCCTGGTAGATTCCCTTGTAGACTTGGTGGATGTCCCATAGTCAGGGGAGTCATCACACTTTGTCCTGATTACCAAAGGGATTTGGCCTACTTAAGCTCAATGTTGTATCCTTGTTGAATATCCTTTCTATACTATGGCTAAGTAAATCTATCTTTGTTAACTGATGACTGACCTATGATTATTTCATTTTTTTCCATTTTTAAAATCTGAGCTATCAAGTCCAGTCAGAGCTAGATTGGTTTATTATACTATCACTGGACAACTCCAGTTGTTAGGCATTCATTTCCTTTATATAGAGCTCAAATCCAACTCTTTGTAACTTCCTACCTTTGGAGTCAACAAAAACAAGTCTAATCTCGCTTCCTCAACATGGCTTAATTTAATTTAACACACCCTTCCTGAGTCCTCTCCTGTTATCCCTGTGCTTGGTTCTACTGAATAACAGAAATAGTCCAGAGCCCTTTTTTCATCAAGAATTTTAGTGGGGAGAGAGGCAAAGATAGAATTCATACATATAAGACAGGCAAAGCCTCTGTACTCTGGGTAATTAAAATCCAGAACGAAGGCTAGCGGCTGAGGTTTTAGTAGATTGAAATAGGCTGGACCAGATTTTGGGGAAGAGTCAGTGAAGCTGACCTAGAATGAAAGAGTGAGTATAAATATACAGAAATGATCTGTGGATTCTCCACAGACAGATTGACAATGGTTGATAGTCTTTTAGCTGTGTGCTGATCCCCTCCCTACCCCAGCTCAGAATGAGATATATTACATACTCCAATAGAGTTCAAACCTGAAGAATTAGGCACAAGGCAGGGAAAGAGATATGGGAGAATACAGATGGGGGAATGGGATAGAGGGGACAGCTGTAAATTTATCCTGGCTGTCGCATGACTTCATTTCAGCAATATAAAGCTGAGGTAGCTGGGGATTGAATATGGAAATCTGAGCTGGTCCCCAGCTATGAGTGAGCCCTACCTCCTGGATAACAAATTTTCAGCTGGCACAAAGGTCTTAGCTCCACAGGTCTATGTGAAGATGGTCCTGCAACTCTTGACCCTTAGTCCTGGATGAAGGTGTGGTATGTGTAGGATGAGGTATTGACACCTAGTGCCAGAGATGAAAAGTAACTTCACAAGCAACAACGAGCAGAATCCTAGGCTTCCAGAAATAATGAGAGTTCAAAAGTCTCTAATCCAATATCATCTAGTCCATCTGATACAGAAATACCAACTTATATTGTCCTTCATAGAGAACCTGTATTTTAACACCTTCACAGATGGCATTATTTCACAAGACAGTTCATTCCATTTGGAAATAGCTCTGGTTGTTGAAACCATCTTCTTTATGTTATGTCAAGAGAAGATTCCCTCAGACCAATGAGAATAAGTTTAATTTCTCTTCCTTATGACAGTCCTTCAAATGCTCCATAGAATCATAGAATATCAGGGATGAAAGAGACCTTAGAAGTTATTCAAGTCAAATCTAGTATTGATCAGGAAATATTGACTCATTCATCATAAGTTGTCTTTTGGGATAAAATAGAAAAACTTTAATCTCATTTCACATGAAAATCCTTCTATTATTTAAATCTCCTTGGGGAAACCATATTCAAATTCTCACTTTACTGCGTGGGCGACTTTGGATCAGTTACATGATTTCCCCTGGCTTCAGTTTCCTCCTCTGTAATGAAGAAAGTCTAAATAGTCTCAGAGATCCATGTCAGCTCTAAATCGTATATGTATCAATGTCATGTTCCTGCTTAGTCTTCCATTTTGGAGGCTAAATATCTTCATTTAGTTTAAGTATTTTTTTCTATGATCTGGCCTTTAGTTCTCTATTTCTCATGTTCTATTTCAGGTTATCCAAATTGTCCCTAAAATGTTATGCCATTGACTTGAGTATACCACTCCAGACGGAGCCTGCCCAGGACAGATAGAGCCTGCTATTTTATATGCTTCTTTTAATACAGTTTAGCTTCCAATTCTCCCACAGTTTTCCTCTGTTACTTCTCCATGGCAAAGAGGGAATTGATCAGGCATTCTCAGCTTTGGTCTCATCTTATTGGTTCTATTGAGATGGAAAATCTTCATCTGGTTTAAGTACAAAGCAACTGTAATCTTTCATAATGAATAGAGGAAAGTTATTAATAAAAATATATGGAGCCCTGTAGTGTTGATGACTAGATAGCCAAATTAGCAAGGGAATATATAGCAAGTCATGCTATACAAAATTGGTTTGGAAAACTTCTGGCACAATTATTGAATGAGAGATTGTGTTTGAAGCCAGCTCTTCTATGTTATCTCAGAACTATAAGAATGAACCAAATAAAGTAAAAGAATAAAAGCAAAGAGAAAGGGGAAATGAAAGATTCTTCAAAAAGAAAACTTTGTGCAAAAAAGAAATAGAGACAGACACAGACAGATACACACACAGAAAATGGAATCATGGTACAAGGAATAAATATAACATAGAGTAAAAGAAAGCAGATAGATGGCAGAGTAAATAGAGTGCTGAGCCTAAGATTCATCAAGAAGATGTGGCCTTAGATACATACAAGCTGTATGACTCTGGGCATTCTCTTAACCCTGTTTGCCTTAGATTCCTCATCTATAAAATGAGCTGGAAAAGGAAATATCAAATCATTTTAATATTTTTGTATCTCCCCCCAATGAAGTTATAGAGGGCAGAACTCTGGAGAGAAGTATATTTGAAACAAGGATACTTACAAGGTGTTAACTCAGTGGAATTGATGAGATTGAAGAGGGGACCCCCAGAACTTTGAAAATCCTTGAAGGAGAAAATCTCCTTCAACTCTGCCTCAATAAGGCCCCAAGTTTTTAGTGCTATTAATTCCACTTCCAACTCTTTCTTCCCTACCTCTAGTTTCTTTTCCAACTTTTTTTCTCGAGTACTTTCGTTATATTGATAAAAATTTTTTTATTAAAAATTATTTTGCTTCATCCCTCCCATCTAAATTACAATTGAATTTGTTCCAAGCTCTGTTTTAATTTGAGCCTTTGCTTGTAAATGTTTTGGAGTAATTCTCTTCTACATTTTTGTCTTAAACATTCTTGTTACCTGGTCTTTAAGGTATTTTTGTTTGTTTATTTGCTCATTTTCTAGCCTACTATCTGACTTCACACATAATATTCTAGAAGAAAAGACTAGGCTGATCTTGTTTCTGCTTTCTTGGGATGTTGAGTAATCTGTTGTTCCAGGATCTAGAAACAGACTGTGAACTTGCAAGTTATAATGCTTCAAAAGGGATCTGATCCAGGGCAAAGTCTAATTTGACTTGGTTTGAGCTCTGCAAGTTTCTGAACCTGGGTTTGGGTCAGAGAAACAGTTGGGAAGCTCTGCTAGTGCTAGAGGAACAGAACTGTAGGCTCCCTTTGGGTTTGGGATTCCTGCCTTAGTTATTCTTCAGCAGATTTCAGAACCACACCACTATTTGCTTCTGAATCTGCTCCTTTCTCAGTACATGAATTAGGGTCTCCCTACCCAGGAATGTTACCCCTGGATGTAGGTCTTATCAGTCTACCCTGGATCTGTGACCTGGAACTAGATAGTTTTCTTCCACCAAAGTACCCTGGTATGGGTTTGAAGATACTCATTTCAGTAAGGGTCTGGGACTTCCTCTATCTCTTTGGTTCAGCTTTTCCTTGTGTGCTGGAATGATCTGTGCGGCTGCTCCTGGTCAGACCCTGTCCAAGTTTTCACAGACCTGTCGCCCACTTGAGTTGAAAAAAAATGACTCACTATGACTGTCTTAGATTTCCTCACTGGGATTTGGTCTTTTCATCCATACTTTTCAATTTTCTCCCAGGCCAATTCTTCTGAATTAGTTGTTCTCTCTTCTCATCTTGATTTCTTGGTGAACTAATTCAATTCACACTGTTTTCTCTTAATTCCCTAATCCTTTTTTATCATATTGTTAATTATGACAAGTCAAGCTAAGATCATTTTTGATCACTCCCACCATTTGTCTTCATTCCTACACATGTGTTGGTAAATGAAGGTGGAGAAAATCATGCAACCATTGTCCACCAAAATGCATGTTACATAACTGGGCTCTCAATATTGGTAAGCAATCTTACCATTACTCTTTATTCACTCACTATTCCACTCTTCCTAGAACTTCTTTCAGACCTTTTCACCTCTCCTAAAATGTTCCATAGCTTTTTCTTTTCTCATTCTTTTAGCTGAGAATCTTGTTTCATATTTTACAGAAGAAAGTGAAGTAATTTTCTCCTCTTCTCTCTATCACTCACGTGTTTGTTACTATTTTTTCCTTTATCTATATCTTGCATGAGGTGGACTCACTCCTTAATAAGAATAACCACTCTATTTGTTCAAATTATCCAATTCCTTCTATTTCCTCCAAAAGACTGTCTTCTAATCCCTTCTCTTTCACTTATTTTCAATATCTTCTTCTGAATTGGCTTTTTTCCCACTGCCTACAACATGCCCATGTCTTCCTGTCTCTGCTAACTGTCATCCTATATTTCTTCTGCTCTTTATTGTTAAACTCCTTGAAAAGGCTATATATAATAGGTGTCTCCACTTTCTCTTACTCTCTTCTTAAGCCTTTATATTTAGGTTTTCAATCCTATCATTCACTGAAACTGTTCTCTTGTTACTAATGATCACTTAGTTGCAAAATGCAATGGTCTTTTCTCAATCATTCTTCTTGACTTCTCTGCAAGTTTTGACACTATTGATCACTCTCACCTACTTGATACAACTTTCTTTTCTTTCCTGGACACCATTTTCTCCTGGTTTTCCTCCTGTCTGTCTGACCTCTCCTTCTCCATCTTCTGGGCTGGGTGCTTTCCCAGATCAAACCCCCTAACCACATTGTCTTTCAGAGTTCTGTTCTTAACCTTCTTCTCTTCTCCCACTAAACTACCTCACTTGGGGATCTCATCTGTTCCCATGGATTTAATGACCAGCTCTATGCTGATGATTCTCAAATTGACTTATCCTGCCTCAATCTCTTTGGGGACTTCCTATCTCACATCTTCAATTGCCTTTTGGACATTTTTAAAAATAGCTTTTTTATTTACAAGATATATGCATTGGTAATTTTTCAGCATTGACAGTTGCAAAACCTTTTGTTCCAACTTTTCCCCTCCTTCCCTCCATCCTCCCACAAATGGCAGGATGACCAATACATGTTAAATATGTTAAAGTATAAATTAAACACAATATATGTATATATGGAAATTTTGAACTAGATATCCAATAAACATCTTAAACTCAGTATGTTTAAAGCAGAATTCATTATCTTTTCTCCCAACTGTTACCCTTACTGTAGAGGAGAATAACATCCTTCCAGTCCCCAAGTTCTCAGCCTAGGAGGCATTCAGTATTCCTTAGTATCTCTCACCCCTTCATATCCAAGCTATTGCCAAGATCTGTTGATTTTACCTTCACGATATCTCTTGAATACAACTTATTCTCTCCTCTGACACTGCCACCACTCTAGTATAGGCCTTCATCATATCATTCCTGTACTGTTGCAATAGCCTGCTGGTAATTCAAATCTTTCCTTATTGCAATCCCTCCTTCATTTAGTCACTAAAGTGATTTTCCTAAAAATACAGGTCAAATCATGTCACTTTCCCCATTTCTCAATAAACTCCAATGGATCCCAGAATAAAATGCAAAATGCTCCACAAATTTATTGGTAGTTCAACTGGAGAGAAATTGACTTCAACCTGAGGTATATAGTTAATGTCTGAATGCTAAAACATTGGTTGATGAAAGTCTATTGAGAAAGCTATGGAAGTGTTCAGTCCAGGAACATGCCTTTAACATTAGCAATGTGGCTCCATCAGTCCTAAGTAGTTGAGATGCACTATAAGTTTTTGACTCATAAATAATTTTTAGAGAATCATAAAATCACTTTGGATTTTTACTATCAATGTAAAATTGAATTTCACTTACTTTTTTACTGAGCCAAAAATCTTGCATGTCTCTAAGCTTTAACTGAATTCTACTTTTCATGGATAAATGCTTCTTAGAGACAGATTATCCTATTGATAAACCCTGTGGAGTTCTTGTTTTTCATTTAGTAGTTTTTGAATTTCTCCATCATTTTTGTCAAATTCATCTTGATGTTTGTGAGTGTTTTGGCCTAGATGAGTAAATGCAATGCTATACACCTAAGCTCTGAAAGCTACATATGTCTTTGCTGCTCCATTCTTGCCAACCACATGTTAACTTAGCTTTCCCTCCAAGATGGCAACAAACTGTTCAGATTCAAAGAAGTGCTCTAATCTGTTGACATTAAGTCTTTGGTAATCATCTTGCCTTGGGTCTGATGCTTTTGTTGAATGTGAAGGTTTAGTTTGGAGAGGATAAGTCTTTGATTAGTTCAGCATTCTGTGTCACACATTATCTTTATCACGCTTACATACTCTGTCTCTTCTCCTTACAATGATACAGTTTATCTAATGCTCGTGTTTGCTGTAAGGGTATATCCACAAAGTTTTATTGCATTTCGGCAAATGGGAGGCAGTATTGGTGATGAGAAAGTCATGAGATGTACAAGTCCTCAGTAGATTGTGACTGTTAGTATTGATGTTTACAGCTCCATCTGTCCCAAGGATTTTCTGCTACTTCTGATACTCTGTGCTTGTTATGATATTAAAGTCACTCAGAAATAGGAGCATGTCCTCTTTCAATATGCTTTTGATGAGTGTTTGTCATGATGGCAGCATTACACATTGGTGATAGTGACATGACATTTTCCTGCACTGGCACTGGCAATTTACCTAATGGTAAATTGTTTAACTTGGAAAGGATACAAGCCAAGATTAAAAGTAGAGGGAAATTGGTGCTCGACTTTTTGTTTGCAAATGATTGCAAAGAGGACTCTGAGGTTGAGATGCAAGAGTATAAATTAATCTGCTAAGTGTGCTAATTTTGACCTAACGATTAACACCAAGAAAACAGAAGTTTTCCACCTATCAGCGCCAAACTATCTATATATGGATCTATTGGTTATAACAAATGGAGAGATTTTGAATGCTGTGGATAAGCTCACTTACCTCAGCATTATTCTTTCTAGGGCTAAACAAATAGATGATGATGTTAGTGCATACATTGCCAGAGCTAGCTCAGCATTTGGGAGGCTCTAAAGTGTGTAAGAGAAGGGATATTAGGCTGCCTGACAAAGTGAAGGTCTACAGAGACATTGTATTGACTTCATTGTTGTATGCTTATGAAACCTGGAGAGTATACCAGTGCTATGCCAGGAAACTGAATTTCTTCCACTTGAATTATCTTAGGAAGATTCTGAAGATCACCTGGCAAAACTAAGATACTGAAAACCAAGGTTTTCTCAAGCTAACTTCCAAGCATTTAAACTCTTTTGCAGAAAGTGCAACTCTGACAGGCTAACTACATTTTTTTTTTTAACTGAGGCAATTGGGGTTAAGTGACTTGCCCAGAGTCATACAGCTAGAATGTGTTAAGTGTTTGAGACCAGATTTTAACTAAGGTCCTCCTGATGTTAGGGCTGGTGCTCTATCCATTACACTACCTAGTTGTCCCAGCTAATCACATTTATCATGTTAAATGTATGTTTACCTAAAAGACTATTTTACTGAGAACACACACAAGGCAAGTGATTACATGGAAGTCAGAAGAATTGATGCAAAGACATCTCAAGGTCTCTCTGAAGAATTTTGGAATTAATTGTGAGACATGGACTGCCTAACATGGTCTGCTCATATAAAAGAAGACACTATGCTCCATGAACAAAGCAGAATCAAAGTAACTCAAAAGAAACACAAGAAATGCAAATTTAGAGAATCTATCTCAAATGTTCACATGGACTATGGGTGTGCAACTCCTGGTAGAGCTCATGAGCTCATAATAGTCTGATTAGCCTCAATCAGACATACATATTAAACTCAAACAGACACAGACAATCATTTTGATCTTCCAAGTGCAAAGGACAACAACTATATCACATAATATATCTATATCACTATAACACAAATCTGTTTGTATGTTATCTCCATTAGACTGTAAACTCCTTGAGGACAGGGACTGTCTTCTGTCTCTCTGTATCCCAGCAATTAGCACAGTGCCAGGCTCTCTGTCTCTGTCTCTTTCTCCTCTGTTCTGTTTCTCTCCTTCTCCCCATGTCTTTCTCTCTATGTGTTTCTCTTTCTCTGTGTGTAATGTATATGTGTGAATATCTTTCTCTGTTCTCTCTGTCTCTGTTTCTCTGTCTCTCTGTCTCTGCCTCTGTTTCTCTGTCTCTCTGTGTCTGCATCTCTCTGTTTTTCTTGATCTGTCTCTGTGCCTCTGTGTGTCTGTGTCTGTCTCTGTGTCTGTCTCTCTCTTTCTCCCCGCTCCGTTCTACTCTCTTCCCCTTGAAAACTGCCCAATTTTTCAACACTGCACTATCATTGTGGAAGAAATAAAAAACCATAAGGTATTAAAGATAATTTAAGATTATTTTTCTTTAAAATTTTTTTTCTCCAAGGGTTTCCTTAGACAATGACTTCCTCAATGATTAGTCAGTGTGCTGGTGATGTTTTTTTAGCTGATAGGTCATTTCTGACTCTTTATGACCCCATGTGGGGTTTTCTTGACAAAGATACTGAAGCCATTTTGTTCTCCACTCACTTTGCAGATAGGAGGAAAACAGAGTTAAGTGATTTGCCCAGAGTCACACAGTTAGTAACTTTTTGAGGGAGATTTGAAATCACATCTTTCTGACTGTAAGACTGGCATTCTGTCCATTGTACCACCTAGTTGCCCTGTACTGATGATGAACTTTTCTGTTTTTACTGAAACTATCCTCAGAAAGCATTCTAGGTCTGTGTCCAGGATGGAGATTAGAGTGTATTTAACATAATAGTCTATTTTAGCTTATTCTATGCAATCAAAATCTTTGAGAATAGAAAGTCAACTCTTTGTTATTATGAGGCATCAGAAAAGAACTTTAGAAAGGAATTCATAACAAAGTAGTATCTTTACAATGTTCTTAACCCTATACAATGTTTTCTGTATTATGGGAAGGAATGGAATTTATTGGATAGGGAAAAAAAAACAAAATGATATGCGTGAGGATTTTTATGTAGATTTTTGCCATAAAGTATGAGTAATATAAAGTATTATCAAGTATAAAGTATAAGTATTATATAGTATAAAGTATTATCAAGGCAACTGAGGATCATAGAGGATCCTAGATTTAAATGTGGAGGAAATCTCAGACAGTGTTTAATATCTAAATCCCTCATTTTAAAGAACGAAATTGAAACCAAAGGAGGTAAAGTAATTTTCCCATTATCATAATTGGTAGTAAGCTGCAAAAAACAGAATTTGAACTTCTGTCTTCTATTGCCAAAGAGAGCTCTTTTTCTATGGCTAAAAATAGTTAAGGAAGATTCTCCTTTTTTTTGATGAAAGATTACCACCTGACATAGCAGAAGTGTCTTTTGTTATAACTGACTGACTAGATAGAGTCAAAAGGTTGATTCATGAACCACATATGACTTCACTAATTCACCACAAGTAGACACATTAATTCCACTATCAAGAAAGTATCAGAAAAAAACCATAATTATATTTATCTATTATAAAGTATACCCATAAGTAGAATTGTCTTTTGGTTAGGAGGAAGCTAATGCCCATGGAATCAGTGTTGAGAAATAAGCAACCACATGAAGCCTAAATTTATTTACAAGAAATCAAGCAAAGTGAAAAATTTTAGTGAAAAAATTTTATTGTTCAGAAAATATTGGAAGAATTTAATACTCAGAGATTATTATGAGACAACATTGCAACATTTTGAAGAAATGTTCTTTTTTTGTTCTTTCTTGCATTTAAACATGTAGGTTTTTTTAGTTGTGTATTTAATTTATTGATCTATTCTTCATCTTTTTTATTGATGAAAATATTTAGAAATATAAGATTTTCCCAAGGACTGTTTTGACTGCATCCTCAAAATTTTGATATGTTGTCTTATTATTATAGTGATCATCTCTAATGACATTATATGTTATTTATAAGATTTATTCTTTGACTAATTCTTTAGGATTAAGTTTCTTAGTTTCTAATCCCTTTTTAGTTGTTTATTCAGTGGTCTTTTATTAAGTATAATTTTTGTTGAATTTTGGTCTATAAAATGTGTTTAATATTTCCATTTTCTGCATTTATGAAGTCTGGTGAATTTTCTAGATGATTAATTTTTTTTGAAGATGAAGATCAGTAGAGTCTTGTTGTTCTGCATCCTGCTTTCCATTCCACTTCATATATATATTGAACTTCATCTGAAGTATAACAAAATTCCTCCAGAAAATTATTTTAATACAGTGCAAATCTTTCTGTTTTCAGCATGTTTTCTATAAACAACATATTGTTGGATAGTACTTTCTAATCCATTCTGCCAAATTCTTCCATTTTCTAGGTGAGTTAATTCCATTCACAGTCATGATTATTAAATGGGCAACTTCTTCTTTACACACACACACACACACACACAGATGTATTTTTCCCTCCCTGTTTTTATTTCATTTTTATAAAGAACATCACTGCTCTTAGGTTTTGTGAAACTGACTTCCTGTTTTTATCCCTCTTTTCTTTTCTTCATCCAGAACTCAATCACAAATTTTCATATTTTCTTTTCTGTTAAATTCCTTTTTCTAATCCAATCTTTTTAGAGTCTATAATTCTTAGAGCTAATCATGCCTTTATCTATTCTCTTAATCCCTTCTTCTTCTTTCCCTCCTGTTTTCCTGTTGAATGAAATATATTTTTTCATTCAATTCTGTATGCATGCATGCATTCTTCCTTTCTTTGGTGGGATGAGATGAGAGTGAGATTGAAGTAGTATTGCTATTTTACCCAACTCCCTCTTCCTTGTTTGTCTCATCTTCTTCTCCCTTACTCCAAATACATGAGATAAATTTTCTCTTCCTTTCTCTCCCTTCTTCACTTCTAATATATTCATTTTCCCTTTTTTCCTATTCCTCTTTCAAGATCATAAAATAGAATAAAGTCACTCTCATGTTCTCTGTTTCTGTATACTCCCTTTCTGATCCCATGCTTATATTCTATCTGTCTATCATCTATCTATCTATCTATCTATCATCTATCTATCTATCACAATATCACCTAACTGCCTTTGATGATAGTAAGATTCTGAGGAAACATAGTAGACGATAATTACTTCATCATTGCTTAGTCTCTTGTGATTGCTTGCTCATGTTTACCTTTTCAAATTTCTCTTGACTATTATGTTTATATTTCAAAGTTTTTATGGCTCTTTCATTAAGAGTTCATAGAAGTTCTCTATTTTATCAAAGACTTATTTTCTTCTATGATACTATATTTATTTTTTTAAAAAAGATATTCTGGATTGTAGAATTTCAAATTAAAAACCAAAAGAAACTTAGTTGTTATAAATATTTTTGTGGCAAGGACAGTGGAACTGGAGTCAAGAAGACCTGAATTCACATTTCATTAGCTATGTATGATTGTAGGTGAGTAACAACCACTCTGAGACCCATTTTCCTCATTATAAAATGGAGATAAATATCACCTAATAGCCAGGATTCTTATGAGGATAAAATGAGATATCTGTAAAGCATTCAGCAAATCTTAAAGCAATTTATATTCACTAAGCTCTGATGATGATGATACAACATTGCATCAAAGAATATGTATTAATAACTTTTGAGGTAAAATTCCAAATTGATTTCCAGAGTGACTAGAACAGGTTATAGGTACAACAAGAGTAAATTAACGGACCTGATATTTCACGATCTCTCCACTGTTTGTCAAATATTACCCCTCCAAAAAGAAAATAATTTTCTAGTGGCTTGTGAAATGGAACCTCAGAATTGTTTTCACTTGTACTTCTCTAATTATTAATACTTTGGAACATTTCCCTTTGTAATTATTGATATTTTGGATTTAGTTCTTTGCAAATTGCTTTTTTATATTCATTTGAACATTGGATAACAGTTCTTATATATATGTATTTTTTATTGTAACTTTTTATTGATAGAACATATGCCTGGGTAATTTTTTACAACATTATCCTTTGCACTCACTTCTGTTCTGACTTTTCCCTTCCCTCCTTCCACCCCCTCCCCTAGATGGCAAACAGTCTTATACATGTTAAATATTTTACAGTACATCCTAGATATAATATATGTGTGCAGAACCAAACAGTTCTCTTGTTGTACAGAAAGAATTGGATTGAGAAGGTAAAAATAACCTGGGAAGAAAAACAAAAATGCAAACAGTTTACACTAATTTCCCAATGTTCCTTCTCTGGGTGTAGCTGCTTCTGTCCATCATTGATCAATTGGAACTGAGTTACATCTTCTCTTTGTCGAAAATATCCACTTCCATCAGAATACATGCTCATACAATATCGTTGTTGAAGTACATAATGATCTCCTGGTTTTGCTCATTTCACTGAGCATCAGTTCATGTAAGTCTCTCCAAGCCTCTCTATATTCATCCTGCTGGTCATTTCTTACAGAACAACAATGTTCCAACAGAACATAATAATACACACAATTTATCCAACCATTCTTTAATTGATAGGCATTCATTCATTTTCCAGTTTCTAGCCACTACCAAAAGGGCTGCCACAAATATAGCTCTTATATTTTTTACAAATTTTGGATTTGCTCTTTTTGTGTCCTAGAAAAGTTTATTAGAGAAACTTGTTCAAAAGTTTGCCTTCTCCCCACTCCATTCATCAATTTCTTTCAAATTTTAGCTGCTTTAGTTTTGTCTGGACAAAAACTTTTAAATTTTGATCACAACTGTTCATTCTGGTGATCTTCTCTGTCCTTTGTGTAGTCATAAACTCTTCCCCTATCCATCCATCTGACAAGGTTTTTTCCTTGTTCCTTTTTTTCCTTTTTAAATGATGCCATCTTTTATGTCTAAGTCATGGGCCCATTTGGAGTTTATCTTGGTACATAGTGGAAGATGGTGGTCAATTGCTAATTTCTACTGGACAGTTTTCCAGTTTCCCAAACAATTTTTGCTAAGTAGTGAGTTCTTAATATAATAAATATCTAGAATCTTTGGGGTTTATCTAACACTAGGCTTGATGGTTACTGCTTCAATCCATTCTATAGATTGAAATTTTATATTGCTAGGTCTCCTTCCCATTTTGAAAAAGGTATTTGATATTTATTTATTTAAAATTAAATACAAAATTTTAAAAAAGAGAGAGAAAGAGAAACAGCAAAGGAAAATAAAAAAGAAATCCAAAACAAAATTTTATCATATGCTCAGTAGAACATCAGGGAAGATTCAAAATATTTAAATTTCCATTTCAAGAAATCATATATAACAATAGAAGTTATTATATATTCATGTCTGGCATTTTTGCTTCTTTATAGGTTATTCTTTTGTTTTTAATTTATTCTTTTTTTTTAATCCTTTATCTTTTCATCCCTCTTATTTCCCCCAAGCAGACTACAATAAAGCATGGTTGTATTTATATATAGGTACATACACATACACACATACATATTTGTGTGTGTGTGTATTCACACCCATAACCACACACACACACACACACACATATATATCATATACACCTATATATGAATATCTACATGTATACACACAAATACATACATACACATTTACATATATGTAGACATGCATCTAAAACAATATTAATATGGTGTATAACGTGGTTTTTCTCTTGATCGAATCTTTAAGTTTGACTTTGTCTGAGATCAGTGATTACTAGCTCTACTTTTTTTTCTGATAAATTCTGTTCCTGATCCTTTTTATGTTTGTATATATGTCTTATTTCCCAACCTGACTAACTTTAATTCTACTCCTTAACTTGCTTTGCTATTTTTAACCTTCTTTAACCCATAGATCTTTCCCTTATCTTCTCTCTACAACTTTTCTTTCCCTCTTTATCATTTCCCATTACTCTATAGACCTTACCCCAAATTTAGTTAATCTAAACTTCTTTCTGTGCCCCACTTTAATCTATGTCAGCTTTTTCCTTCCCTCTTTCTCTCTTTCCCATTAATCTATTCATTTTATCCCAAGGCCATAAATCCACACACCCTTCTATACCTCCATCTTATCCTATTAGTTCCCTCCTTATTTCTTTATAGATTTTGGGGGGTATTATACCTTTCATGTTATAGAGATGTATTGCTCCTTGTTTAACCCATTCATGATGTGAGTAGATTTTCAGAACTACCAGCTATTCCTCCCAATGCCTCTGTAAAATTGGTTCTTCCTGTGCATCTCATTCTTATTGCACAATTACTATTTTTGCCTTTTCCTAGACAGTTTTGCTTTTTAGAGTCAGATTATACTCAGGACTATCCCAATCTTTCTTTTGAGCTACCAATGTCAATCTTAAACATATAGTTTATGTGTCCATGTGCTTGTTGATTCCCTTGAAATTAATCTTTGATGTTGGTTCTTATATGTTAAATTTTCTATTGAGTTCAGGTTGGATTGAGATAAAATCTTAAAAATATGCAAGTTTGTTAAATGTTCCAAGTTTTTTTCTATTCAATATTATGGTTAGTTTTGATATACATAGTTAGATATGACATTTTTGGCCACATATTTTTGATTATCAATTATATTATTCCAAAACCCGTGGTCTTTTAGTGTAGCTGCTGATAAATCCTTTAAATTCTAATTGTATTTCCATCATATTTGAATTTTGTTTGTTTGTTTCTTATAGATTTTTCTCTTTGATCTGGGGGTTTCAAAATTTAGCAATAATATTCCTACGTGTTTTTCTTGCAGATCTCTTTGAGGTGGTGATTGCTGGGTTTTTTTTTTTTCTATTTCTATTTTCTCCCTTCAAATTAAAAAATATTTTCTGTGAGACTCTTGACCTTCTGTTCTTCCAGAATTTATAATAATAAATAAATATAATTAAAATAATAATTTTAATTTTTCTAGGTCCATAAAGTAATTCTTTGGTAGTTTGATTATTGTGGCACTAGGTAAGTAAATTAATTTAGGGAATATTTTTACTTTGTTTTATTGATGCAATCTATCCATGAGAAATTAATATTTCTCCAATTATTTAGATCTGTCTTTATTTGTGCAAAGTTTTGCATTGGTACATAGACTCAAAAGTGTTTTATACATTCAGTAGTTATATAATTGATCTGCTCTGCTCCTAAGGTTAGAAACACACAGGTATTGATTTCTCCTATTTATTCCTTGTTTTATATATATATTACAACTTGAAGTCATGAAAACTCCTGGCTCTGGATAATTACCTTGGTGTAGCCTCCTTCCTCAGCTTACAATGATCTGTGACCCAACATCAGATAGTGAGCTACAGAGTTGTCCTGTTCTCTGCACAAGGTCAGGATCCTCTGTGTTGATCTGTCAGAGTATTCCTGTGAACAAGCCTTTTTTTTCAATCTCTATGCAGAAAAGCTCTATTCAGCCCAGTCACTCTTTCTACCAATGCTAAACTGGGTTGCAGAAATAACACATTGTAATTTCTTCTTGGATTTCCTATTCAGGACTCAGCCTGGCTTATTTTTTGTATTTTATGGAAATGGTTGTGGGGGAGAGCTCAACTGCACTTCTTCCTGCTATTTTACCATCTTGGTTAGTCCCTTGGTCTGAAGATTTATACTCTGACCTTGTATTTTCTTTTCTTATTTTTTGTTCCAATATTGACTTTTTAAAAACATTTTTTGTTGATTAATGTAATCATTAACTTCTGACTGATCCATTCTCATTTTCATAATGTCTGTTATTTATTTAAAATATTTTACACTTACCTATAAATTCTCTTTCCAATTTTGTTCTCCATAGTTATCATTTCTTTTTCATTTCTCCCCTCCATTGTGTCCTTTTAATTTATAATATAATTCTTTTTTTTTTTTTTTCCCCTGAGGCAATAGAGGCTAAGTGAATTGGCTAGGATCACACAGCTAGGAAATGTTAAGTATCTGAGGCCACATTTGAACTCAGGTCCTCCTGACTTCAGGACTGATGCTCTATCCACTGCGCCACCTAGCTGCCCTATAATTGTATAATTTAATTCATTTTTTTATTATTATCAATTCATTTTAAAGTCAAATCATTTCTTCTAGGAATTCTAGTTGATCTTATATTAAGCTACGTTTTTCTTTGAGACTTTGCTGACAAATGTTTTAGGCCTATGTCTTTCACAACCCTGATAATGTTGGCCTGCTTTAGAGCTCTGGGCATTAAGTCTATGTTCCCGGTTCCTCCTTTGACCTTATAATCAAAGCTATGGGTCATCAATGATACTGAAACTACGAGTACACTGACTATGAAGATCTTTCGTACCCATCCAAGATTTCATGACCAGACAATTCCGACTCCTAGAGGTAGATAACCATAGAACTTCCCATAGAACTTTCAATTCGAATGTTAATCCCTGTACTGATGACTGAGGTCTAAGTCTAAGTTTGTGATTTGTTCAAGTCCTCCTGCTGCCAGCCCATCTTAGAAGCTCTTCCTATTGTCCTTGAGAATAATCTGTTATCATCTTTGCTTGCTACTTACCTGGCTTGGAACTTTGGGCAGAGTCCATAATACCAACTTTCCTGTTTACAGGTCTTTGGCTGATTATTTGCCCAGAGATTGAATTTGTGATCTTGAGATGGAAAAATGATTCATTGTAGTTCATCTTTCCATTTCCTGATCACTAATCTCTGTGACTTTAACGGCTGTGGTATTCTGACAGTGCAAAGGCAGCATAATGACTTGTCTCTTAATTGGGGACTAGTATGAATGGCACAACGAGGGTTTAACTGTCTCTTATTCCCAATTAGTGAAATTGACCTTCCCGTGCAGAGGTGTGTTCTTAGAAAGCTGTTAGAATAGGCTTTGGAGGAAGTTGGGTTATACTGCTTGCTTCTACTTTGGCATATTGGTTTGTTCTCTGGACAACTTTTTAAAAATTTGATTGAAAAAGGTAAGAAAGATATTGGACCATATAGCCTTAAGGGATAAAAGAATCTAGTAAAAAGGTTTTTTGTTTTTGTTTTTACTTAACAGCATTTTCTTTTTTCCATTTGCATGTATAGAGAATTCAACATTCATCTTTGTAGGATTTTTGAGCTCCATATTTTTCACTTTTCCTTCATTCCTTTCCCCTTTCTTAATACAGCAAGCAATTTGATATACATTATACATGTACAATCATGTTAAATATATTTCCACATTAGTCAGATTGTGAAAGAAAACTCAGAACAAAAGGGAAAAACCACAAGGAATGAAAAACACCAACCCCCCAAACTGAAAATAATATGCTTTCATCTGCATTGAGACTCCATAATTCTTTTTCTGGATGTGGTTAGCATCTTCCATCATGATTCTCTTGAAATTGTCTTGAATCATATCATTGCTGAGAAGAGCTAAGATCTTATCATGGTTGATTCTCACACAGTGTTGCTGTTTAATTCACTTCATTCAGCTTCAGTTCGTGTTAGTCTTTCCAGGTCTTTCTGAAATGCATCTGCTCATAATTTCTTATAGCACAATAGTATATTCATATACCACAGCTATTCCCCAATTGATGGGCATCCACTCAATTTCTAATACTTTGCCACCACAAAAATGCCTTAAATATAAAAATATTTAACAAGTACAAAAGTACTTGTGAGTCCTTTTCCTTTTTTTTTTAATGATCTCTTTGGGATATATAGATCTAGTAGTGGTATTGCAGGATCAAATCACACAGAATTATAACCCTTTGGGTATTCCAAATTACTCTCCAGAATGATTAGATAAGTTTACAACTCTACCAACAATGCATTAATATTCCAGTTTTCCCACTTTTCCTCCAACATTTATCATTTTCCTTTTCTGTCATAATATCCAATCTGATAGGTATGAAATAGGTAGCATCTCAGAGTTGTTTTAATTTGCATTTCTCTAATGAATAGTGAGTTAGAATATTTTTTTCATATGACTATAGATAGCTTTAATTTCTTCATCTGAAAATTTCTTGTTCATATCCTTTAACCTAGCTTTCTGCTTTCCTTCTAACCTAGGTTGCACTGTTTTGGTTTGTGCAAAGTCTTTTCAATTTAATGTAATTAAAATGATCCATTTTGCATTTCATAATGTTCTCTTTTTTTTTGTTTGGTGAGAAATTCTTTCCTTCTACATAGATGTGACAGAAAAATTATTCTCTTCTCTCTTAATTTGCTTATGCTATCACCCTTTATGTCTAAATCATATATTCATTTTGACCTTATCTTCATATATAATAGATATTATTTTATGCCTATGTTCTTCCATACTATTTTCCAGTTTTTCAAGAAGTTTTTTTCTTTGATCAAATATGAGTTTATCTCAGAAGCCTTTGGGCTTATTAAACAGTAGATTATTGTAATCATTTATTACTATGTCTTATATACCTAATCTATTCTACTGAGCTATTTCTTAGCCAGCACTAAATAGTTTTTGATGATTCCATTTTAAAATATATTTTTAGATCTGGCACAGCTAGATTACTTTTTTTTCCATTTTCCATTTCAATATCCATTTTTGTTCTTTCTTTCAGATGGATTTTCTTATTTTTTCTAGCTTTATAAAATAATTTTGTTATATTTTGGTATGTCAATGAATTAAGTAAATTAATTTAGGTAGAATTGTCATTTTTATTGTATTAGCTATGCCTATTCATAAGCAACTGATGTTTTTCCAAATGTTTAGATCTGACTTTGTTTGAAAAGTGTTTCTGTGCTTGTCTTAACAGGTAGACTCACAAATATTTTATATTGTCTACAGTTATTTTAAATGGAATTTCTCTTTCTAGCTCTTACTGCTGCACTTTGTTGGTAATATATAAGAATGCTGATGATTTATGTGAGTTTATTTTATATTCTGCAACTTTGTTAAAATTGTTAATTGTTTCAGATAATTTTCTCTAGGATTCTATAGGATTATCTAAGTATAGCATCATATTGTCTGCAAAGAGTGATAGTTTTGTTTCCTCATCGCCTATTCTAATTCTGTTTATTTTCTTTCCTTTTCTTATTGTTAAAGCTAACATTTCTAATATATATGGAATAATAGTGAATATAACAGGTATTCTTGTTTCACCCCTGATCTTATTGGGAATGCTTCTAGCTTCTTCCCAAAATATAATGCTTGTCTTTGGTTGGATATAGATGATGCTTATATTCTAAGAAAATTCCATTTGTTCCTATACTCTCTAGAAGATGGGAATTTTAGTAGGATTTTTTTTTGTTTTAGGAATAAATGTTGTATTTTGTCAAAAATGTATTTTGTCTGCATCTATCAAAATTTCTGTTAGTTTTGTTATTGATATGGTTAATTATAGTGATGGTTTCCTCACTTTCCTTTTTAAAAATATATTGAACCAGTCCTGAATATAAATCACACATCATCACAGTATGTTATCTTGTCAATAAATTGCTATAATCTCTTTGCAAATATTTTATTTGTTTTTTTTTTTTGGCACCAATATTTACTAAGGAAATTGATTTATAATTTTCTCTTCCTGGCTTAGATATCAGTACCATATCTGTGTCATAAAAATTTTGGCAGGACTCCACCTATTTTTCCAAATAGTTTACATATTATTGGAATTAATTGTTCTTTAAAGGTTTTATAGAGTTCATTTAATCACTGTATTCCTGAAACTACTTTCTTAGAAAGTTCATTGATGGTTTGTTAATTTTCTTTTTCTAAAATAGGTCTAAGTATTTAATTTTATCTTCTGCTAATCTGGGCAATTTATGTTTTGTAAATATTCATCCATTTCACTTAGCTTATCAGATTTATAGCTATAAAATTGGGTAAAATAGCTCCAAATTATTGCTTTAATTTCTCCACTTTTCATTTCTGGTACTAGTCTTTTTTCCTTTCTTTTTTTCTAATCAAATTAACCAAATATTTATCTATTAGTTTTTTTTCTTCATAAAACCAGATCTTAGTTTTATTAGTTTAATAATTTTCTTATTTTCAATTTTTAATCTCTCCTTTGACTTTTAGAATTTCTAATTTGGTATTTAATTGGGGATTTTTAATTTGTTCTTTTTTTTAGCTTTTTTGGTTGCATGACCAATTCATTAGTCTTCTCTTTTTCTATTTTAGTCATATAAACATCTAGTGTTATAAATTTTCCCTTTAGAACTACTTTGTTTGCATCCCATAAATTTTGGCATATTGTCTCATTATTGTCATTCTCTTGGATGAAATTGTTGATTGTTTCTATGATTTGTTGTTTGACCCACCCATTCTTTAGGATCAGATTACTTAGTTTCTAATTATTTTTGGTCTATTTTTCCATGGTCCTTTATTACAAATAATTTTTATTGCATCATGACCTGAAAAGAATGAATTTACTGTTTTTGCTTTTCTGCATTTGATTTTGAGATTTTTATGTTTTTATATAAGGTGCCATGTACCATTGGAAAAATTATAATACACACACACGCGCGCGCGCACACACACACGTGTGTGTGCATGTGTGTATTCCTTTCTATCCCCATTCAATTTTGCCCAAAGTTCTATCATACTTTTCTAAAATTTTATTCACCTCCTTAACTTCTTTTCTGTTTATTTTGTGTTATATTTTGATAGAGAGGTTGAGATCCTCCACTAGTATAGTTTTGCTATCTACTTCTTGCAATTCACCTAACTTCTCTAAGAATTTAGATGTTATATTACTTGGTAAATGTGTTTAATATTGATATATCCATGGTACCCTTCATATCTTCATTATCCATAGTACCCTTTAGCAAGATGTCATTTCCTTTTTTATTTCTTTTAATTAGATTTATTTTTGCTTGTGCTTAATTTGAGATCAGGAGTGCTTTCTCTGCCTTTTTTTTTTTTTTTTTTTTTTTTTCAGCTAAAGCATAACATTCTGCTCTAGTCTTTAACCTTTTACTCTGTAAGTATCTCTCTGTTTCAAATATGTTTCCTGTAAATAACATATTGTAGGATTCTGGTATCTGCTTCTGTTTTATGGAAGAGTTCATCCCATTACATTTACATTCACAGTTAAGATTACAAACTGTATTGCCTGCCATCCTATTTTTCCCAGGTACTTTTTTCTCTCCTTTTACCCTCTTTCAGTGTTTTGCTTCTCACCACCACATCCTTCAAATTTTAATGCCCTTCTTTTTCTTTTTTTTCTTATTTATTTATTTATTTATTTATTTTTGCCCTTCTTTTTCACCGCCCCCCCCCTTTTATCATTATCCCCTTCTACTTTTGCCTTACATTCTATTAGCCTTTTTTCTTTCCCTCAGCTGTAATGTCTTTTGTGCTTTATCTTTAGATGCAATTTATCCCATTTACCTTCCCTTTCTCCTCTTCTTCCATTACAATCCCCCCCCCTTTTTTTTAATAACTTTTTATTGATAGAATGCATGCCAGGGTAATTTTTTTTACAGCATTATCCCTTGCATTCACTTCTGTTCCGATTTTTCCCCTCCCTCCCTCCACCCCTTCCCCCAGATGGCAAGCAGTCCTTTACATGTTGAATGGGTTGCAGTATATCCTAGATACAATATATGTGTGCAGAACCGAACAGTTTTCTTGTTGCACAGGGAGAATTGAATTCAGAAGGTATAAATAACCCGGGAAGAAAAACAAAAATGCAAGCAGTTTATATTCATTTCCCAGTGTTCTTTCTCTGGGTGTAGCTGCTTCTGTCCATCTTTGATCAATTAAGGCTCTCTTTATCGAAGAGATCCACTTCCATCAGAATACATCCTCAAACAGTATCGTTGTTGAGGTATATAATGATCTCCTGGTTCTGCTCATTTCACTTAGCATCAGTTCATATAAGTCTCGCCAGTCCTCTCTGTATTCATCCTGCTGGTTATTCCTTACAGAACAATAATATTCCATAACATTCATATACCACAATTTACTCAACCACTATCCAGCTTCTAGCCACTACAAACAGAGCTGCCACAAACATTTTGGCACATACAGGTCCCTTTCCTTTCTTTAGTATCCCTTTGGGGTATAAGCCCAGTAGAAACACTGCTGGATCAAAGGGTATGCACAGTTTGATAACTTTTTGAGCATAGTTCCAAATTGCTCTCCAGAATGGCTGGATGTGTTCACAATTCCACCAACAATGTATCAGTGTCCCTGTTTTCCCACATCCCCTCCAACATTCCCCATTATCTTTCCCTGTCATTCTAGCCAATCTGACAGGTGTGTAGTGGAATCTCAGAGTTGTCTTAATTTGCATTTCTCTGATTAATAATGATTTGGAGCATATTTTCATATGTCTATAAATAGTTTCAATTTCTTCGTCTGAGAATTGTCTGTTCATATCCTTTGACCATTTATCAATCGGAGAATGGTTTGATTTCTTATAGATTAGAGTCAATTCTTTATATATTTTGGAAATAAGTCCTTTATCAGAACCTTTGATTGTAAAAATGTTTTCCCAGTTTATACAATCCCTTTTCAACCCCTAATTTCTTTTTTTTTATATTAGCACATTAAAGTCAACTTATACTTACATCCAAGTGTAACTGCCCTGAGAAAGATACAGTTCTCAAGAATTACATGTTTACCATTTTTCCTGTAGGGAAAGTAAACATCTTAACCTTTAAAAACATAGTTTTTTCTTCCCTGTTTACCTTTTTTGTTTCTCTTGAGTCTTAGATTTAAAGATTAAATTTTCTGTTCAGCTCTGGTCTTTTCATCAGAAAGCTTGAAAGTCTCCTATTTCATTTAATATCCATTTTGTTTCCCCCTGACTGATCATGCTCCGTTTTTCTGGGTATTTGATTCTTGGTTGAAACCCAAGCTTCTTTGCCTTCCAGAATATTATATTCCAACCCTTCTGCTCCTTTGACATAGAAGCAGCTAAGTCCTGTGTAATCCTGACTGTGGCTCCTTGATATCTGAACTCTTTCTTTCTGGTTACTTGCATTATTTTCTCTTTGACCTGATAATTCTGGAATTTGGCTAGAATATTCTCTGGATTTTTCAGATATCTCTTTTAGGAAGTGACTGGTAGATTTTTTTCAATGACATTTTCTGATTCTAGGATATCAGGGCAGTTTTCCTTGATAATTTCTTGAAAGATGCTCTTCAGGCTTTTTTTTCTTTTAACCATGGTCTTCAGATAGTTTAAGCATTATTAAATCATCTCTCTTGGATCTATTTTCCAGGTTGATTATTTTTCCAATGAAATATTTAACATTTTCTTCTATTTTTCTTTCTTTTGATTTTGTTTGAGTCTTTGTGTCTCATAGGGTCATTAGCCTCAAATTGTCCAATTCTAATTTTTAAGGAATTATTTTCTTCAGTTAGCTTTTGTATCTTCTTTTCTATTTGGCCAATTCTACTTTTAAAGAAGTTTTATTCAGTTAATTTTTATGCTTCCTTTTCCAAGCTTCCTTTTTTTATATATAATTCTCTTGCATATTCTTTCTTTTCCCAATTTTTCTTCTACCTCTTTTACTTGGTTTTTAAAATCCTTTTTGAGTTCTTCCAAAAGGGTTTTCTAGTCTTGAAATCATTTTATATTCTCCCTTAAGGTCTCATATGTAGACATTTTGACATTGTCCTCTTTTGAGTTTGTGTTTTGATCTTTCCTATCACCACAATAGCTTTCTATGGTTAGGACCCTTTTCTATTTCTTACTCATTTTTCAAGCCTGTTTCATGACTTTTAAAGTTGAGCTCTGCTCAGAGAGCATTCCCACACTTATGTGGAGGGCCAGGGGTCTGGTCACTGACTTTTTATGCTGGGGATTCAGGTGCTTGTAATTTGCCTACTCTATGGGATGGTCTGGGCTGGCTGTGCTTGTACTAGTGTTTGAGAGCTTGCATGTGACTTTTTGTGCTAGAGCTGGAGGTCTCACAGGCCTGATGTGCCACTACTCTGCTAAGGCAGGATAAGGGGCTTTGGTGTTCTGTTCTATGGGTAAGAGTCTCCTACTGGCTTGCTCAGACACTATTTGTACTGATCTGTGCTTTCCTCTTACCCAAGTGAGACAGATCTTTCCTGAAGTCCTTTTAAGATATTTTAAGGTAGAAAATTCTTTCAGTCCATCACTTTGTGGCTTATAATGTCTCCAGAATCTGTTTAAAGGTTTGATTTTATGTTGTTTCTGAGGGAAATTGGACCAAGCTTAGGCTTGGCTTCTCTCTGTCATCTTGGCTCCAACCTGTAAAAAAATTTTTAATGAAAGGATGTGTTGTGTATGTTTGAAAATAGTTATGAAGGAACCAGCTGAAAGGAAGATATTGAGATTCTAGAGGAGAGGGAATGACTGAAGATGCAATATGCTTGAGAAAGCAAGAGAGGATGGAACCTCTCATAGACTATCTGGCCTTGGCAAGAAAGGTCATCTCTCTAGTCTGGGGAAAAGGAGAAAGCAGTAGATGATGTCTTCACTTGAAGAAAATGTGAGAAGAGGGAGCTCATGTTGAATGGTCTTAACTTTCTCAATAAAAAGGTAAAATTCTCAGCGAAGGAAGAGAAGATTTGAAATAGCGTGTGTGTGTGTGTGTGTGTGTGTGTGTGTGTGTGTGTGTGTAAGAGAGAGAGAGAGAATCAATTATGGAGGAATTAAAAAAGGGCTTGATTACAATTGGATAACATGAATTTGTTATGTAACCAATCAGGAAAGTTGTGAGCTTTCCTCCATTTTTGTTTCACTTGCTTCTGAGCAAGAGCAGAAAAGGCACACAATGAGAGTAATTCAGAGCTGAGTTTTGACAAGAGAAGAGGAGAGTAGGCTAAGAGGGCAAAGAATTCACATACAGAGCCCTTTAGAGTTGAAATAGCTAGCTATTGGGGTGAGGTTGGAAAGAAAAGAAAATGAAGCCAAGATTGGGCTAAATGCCTAAAAAAGTGCTAAGGAATGTTGGGGTTGGAGATTTCAATGAGATAAAGAACATTTTAGGATGGGTGAAACATAAGAAGAGACAGAATCATAGGAAATCATAGATTGGGGAATGTCAATTACAAATTAGGGAAGTGGAATACTTGCAGGCCTTGGCAAGATCTGTTATGTGTGGTCTTGGGATTTAGAGGCTGAGAAAATTGGAGTTTAATCACTTTGAGTGAATAACTACATAGAGATTAAAGTCCCTGGTATAAGAAGGGGTAAGCAATGTGCTTATAAACTCTTTGAGAGGGAAGATAACCTGAGGGTTAGTATGCCAAAGATAGTGTAATCTGGATAGAATAGAAAAAAATTGAGTGGACTTCAAAGGAGGAAAGGAAGTAAAGGAAGAAAGGGCAGTGCCATACAAGGAATATTCCAATTCTCCTATCACTACTAGCGGGTGTTAAGTTGGGGGAAGGATTAATGATAGTGGAAAAGTGGAAAGATAGTTATATCTTATCACTATAGAGGAGCCAGGTCTTGGTGAATGCTAATTGATGGAAGGGATATGAAGAAAAAGTTTAGGATGAAGGGGAATTTGTTCAAAATTTAATTCCAAAGAGTACAGTGTAGGTGATGAGTAAAATTAGAATGGGACATGACTGGGATAGAGTTGAAGGGAATATAGATGTAAGAACAGGAATAGGGATGACAGTGTTCTAACTAGTGGGTGACTGAGAACTACAAGATAAAGAAAGAGAAGCCAAAAGGATATCTGTGGGTAGTAGATGAGTGGAGAAACTATCTCCAAAGAGTATAGCAGAGGGAAATGGACACAACTTTCATGTGGATGGAGGAGGGGGAGGGAGGTATGTGTGGGTCGGTCAGTGGGTGTGAGGGCAGAATTGAAGTTGGGAAGGGGTTCCCCCTTCTGTTCTCCAGTAGGTGGGATGTGCTGGCTGACAGATGAGTCTGGATTCAGCCAGGGTTGCTCCTCCTTTGGGGAGAGGATACAGGTAGGGATTGTTGAATGTTTATCCTGGTTGAATATAATTTTCTGCTAAGGCTAAGTAAAATCACCTTTCTGTTAACTGTTGAATGACATACTAAATCAGAAATGAACACAAACAGTAATTCTGTTACTCTCTTGTTAAACTTTATACAGCTCTTATCTATTTTTAAACACTTAATAAGTTTTCTTATAATCTCCTTTTCTATTTTTTTGTATCCTGAAATGTCTGCACTGATGAATAAGTTTATCATAAAAAAAAATTAAAAATAAATCAGATTGATGGAATCACCTGGATAATTTTTTTTTTCAACTGGATAATTTTTGCTGAAATGTCTTTAGACAGCCAAGGATTAAACCACGGCTCAACTGCCTTGCAGTGTTTTGATCTCATTTAACTTCCTGAGAGTATAGGCTTCTCTAAGGACTAATTAGCGACTCTGCCAGGCAGAGAACAAAACAGACAGCCCGTCTGCAGCAAGGAGAGCACTGGGCTACAGAGGTTGAGCAGGTTTCATTGGAACAGCTCAAGCAGTGACCACAGGCATTTTGTGCCTTCCACCCTGGCTTCTTGCTTAGTTTCTGATTGTAGTCTTGTATTGTTAGAGAAGAAAAGAATCAAGGAATACAAAACAAGCCGCTAGCTGTAATATAAGCATCTTAGAATTAGAAGGGACTAGGAGGTTTTTAGTTCAACTTATGGCTGAAGCAGAATCCTACCTAACAGCATTGAAAACAAGATGAATCCACTGTCTTCCAGGGTAGACAATTCTACCTTTAGATAGCTGATTGTTAGAAGTTTTTCCTTTCATTGAATCAAAATCTGTCTGCAATTATCACCTACTATTATTAGGCCTTCTTTATGACGATAAGCCAAACCAACCAGTCAAATTATTCTTATTCAAGATAGCCCCTTCAGATACTTAAAGCAAGCCATTATGTCCATCCTAAGTATGTTTTTCCAAATTAAGAACCAAAAATTTCTTCAATCTATCCTCTTAAGTTTCTGGACCAACCCTTTCCTGGTCACTTTCCTGAAGATGTGGTCCACTTTATTAAGTTATAAGACATAGCAGCAGGAAATCAAGATAATATTCCAGATAGTGTTTACATAGGACAGATTATAGGGAATTGCTTGTTGTCTATAATGCCATATTCCATGTATTGGAAATAGACACACACACAAACAAATCATTGTCTTCAAGGTACTTAGAATCTAATAGTCTATTTTTTTCCTTTCATTCTATAAACTATGGCTGCATCAATGAAGCCAGGATTATACCACTTTGGGGGGAAATCATTATTCATACTGAAATCAAATTAAAATCTTTCACACAAATTATTGTCTAGCTACATATTACCTACCCTTCCAGCTGCTTATCATCCATAAACTTAACATGCACATTTAGACCTTCACTCAACTCATTAATAAAAATGTCAAATAGCACAGGGACAAATTCCTTTCCCAACTCAGTGGCATTCTTTAGTCATTCTTGTGACTTTAGGACAAATTATCCAGAGTAAGAATACTGGAATTGGTTGGGGGGAGGGGAGGAGGGAACGGGGAGAGAAACTTTAATACTAGATCCATATAGCTACACATAAGACAGATCCATGGGGTCTCATATCATCTACCATATAGATATTGGATTATTCATGTAATATTTTATAATTGTTACATATAAATATATAATAATTTAATAATTTGTATCTTACAATTCAAAGGTTCCAAATCTACCTTTAAAGGTCAAGCAAATAGTATTTGACTGATTAAAAACTTAGGTTTAAAGTTAAACATGTCATGATTTTAATCCAGTTACTTCAATGTCAAACCTAGTGATTTTTTCATCATACCACATTGCTAGCCCTTACCGAACAATACTAGTTAACCTCTAGTCCACTTTAAAATTTACAAAATGATTTCCTAATAAATCTAATAAATATGAGAGATAAATAGCTCAATTGTTATAATCCCCATTTTATAAATAGGTAAACTGAAGCTTGTTACTTGTCTAAGGTTACATAGCTATAAGTGGCAGAGCTGGGATTCAAACTCATATCTTCAAACTCTAGTACTCCTTTCACTATACTACATATCCTTCTAGCAAAGATTATTAAATTCTGCCTTTTCAACAATGGAAGGTTGCTATTTAAGCTTACTGCCATTCCATATGTTGGATTATTCCTTGGCAAATAAGTGGGATAGATGAAGATGCATAGTATTATAGATTCCAAAGCTTGAAAGAACTTTAGGGATTATAAAGTCCAAATTATTCATTTAATAGATGAGGAAACTGGGGCCTAGGAAGTGATGTGATTTGTTCAGTCTCATTTGAGGTGAGATTTGAACCCAGGTCTCCTTGTTTCCAGTGCTCTTTTCACTGTTTCAAGAATAATGCATGAAGTCCAACCAACTGTTTTCTTTCACTGCAACCCACATTTATTAAGAACTTTCCTTAGAAAGGACCCACATCTGCACAAAAATGTTCATGGCAGCCCTTTTTGTAGTAGCAAGAAACCTGAAACTGAATGGATGCCCATTTATTGGAGAATGGCTGAATAAGTTATGGTATATGAAAGTTTTGGAATATTATTGTTCTATAAGAAATGATCAGCAGGATGATTTCAGAAAGGCCTGGAGAGACTTATAATGAACTAATGCTATGTGAAGTGAGTAGAACCAAGAGAACATTGTATACAGCAACAAGATTATATAATGATCAATTCTGATGGATGTGACTTTTTAACAGCAAGATGATTCAAGCCACTTCCAATAGATTTGTGATAAAGAGAACCATTTACATGCAGAGAGAGAACTGTGGGGCTCAGTGTGGACCATAGTGTTTTCACTTTTTTTGTTATTATTGGCTTGCTTTTTGTTTTCTAATTTTTTTTTCTTTTTGATCTGATTTTTCTTGTGCAGCACAATTATAGAAATATTTACAGAATAACAGTATTTTTTTTAACATATATTGAATTACTTGGGTAATGCAAGATAAACTGAGCAAGACAGAGATTAGAGAGTATTTAATAATTTATTAAATGGAGAAATATACTGGGTCTTTTATTGTCCCGATTCAGTTTCCCTAATTATCCTGACCCAATCCTGCCTCAATTTTCCTACTTCTCAGTTCTGCAGAACTTCTCCTCCCTCTATCAGAATACTTGTTAGAACATCAGAATATCTCTCCCCATCCCAAACTATTAGAATATCAGATACTGTCTTATAAAGATGCCTCTCCCCATGTCCAGGTTGCCTCCCCCGATTCTGTCATCCCCTTTCCCAAGGCTCACCCCACCTTGTTAGTCCCATTTTGCTCTCAGCACCCTGATTCTGCCCCTGCCTCAGTCTACCCTCTACATCTGAGCCATGAGTATATATGTCATTGAGAACTCTGATTGTTTGCTGGATTCTTGGAGACAATAGTCTCATTCAGCCCTGGGACCAAACATGGATCCATTGGTATATTTCTCTATTTATTTATTAAATACTCTAATCTCTGTCTTGCTCAGTTTCTCCAGCATTACATTTTGGAAGCTTCCCACCGAGATGTTAGAAAAGGAGCAGAATTAGAGATAAAAGACTTTTCAGGCCTCAGGGTGGCTGGGGATCTAAATTCTTGGCCTGGAGAGGCCGGCCCGCTGGATTTTTTTTTCCAGAGCCTCCAGAAAAGAGAGCAGTTTCCAGCCACAAGAGCCTGACACCCTCATTTCGGTCATTGGAGAGTAAGTCTGCCTTTGAGTACCTTTTGGGTACCATCTATTCTGTCTGTAACTGTTCTGTTCTGTTCTGTATGCTAGCATCTGGATTTCCAGAAAAATGAAATGCATAAATTCTGGGAGTAGAGTCTTCTGGATGCAGGGGACCCTACCTGGGTATCTAAGACACATCTGTGTGCCAGTTGGCACAACTCTGGGCATTCCAGAGTATAAATCTGGGTGTCTTGTTTTAAAGACACCATCTGGCTAAAAACAAAACAAAACGAAACAAAAAAAACCTCCATTTGGAGGGAGCTGACAACTTCCCTCAGGGCTAGTCTACAATTTCTAGATGGCCCCTGATCTGTGTTAAATGTTTTATTTCATGTTTTGGTCCCACAGTGATGTCTATGTGATTTATGTGACTTGTTTCTCTGTCACTTGTTTGTCTGTCCTGTTGGTTCAGAGATCTGCTAAATTAAGAAATTTGGGAATTAGTTAAAATTTACTGGTTATTTAAAACTTAAAAAAAAAAAACTGGCACTCTAGGATAGTTTAAATTCAGATGTGGCTTGATTGGAGCTACCTTAGATAAGGCTTCTGGACAACAAAAGAAGTTTATGCTAATTGCTTTGAACTCAGGCTGGAGAAAATATCCGATTAGAATGATTTTTAAAATTGTGGAAAATAATTTTACTGTTGCCTCTGCAGGATAGATTTGGTTATCTTTGAATGTAAGATCTTAAGAACTTGTTGGGGTGAAGTTCTGTTAACTTACTTGAAAGGAGTCACATGTCTCCAGTTAGGATCTGACTTTTCTAAAGGCTTTGACACCAAGTTGGTCCTGCACTTGAAATCCTTCCCCATCCCCAACCCACTAAAGATTGGGTGGGGAGGGATCTTTTGCCTTCAAAGATGAAGATTAAACTCACCCACTGCTCTCTGTTAGCACTTAGTTAGCCTGCAGTAAAGGTTAGCTGCCTTCCCTCCCACCCTGCCTCTTGGGAGATGGAGTTGGGGGAAAAGCAGCCACGTGGAATCCCCGCCACACTAAGTGTGTTCCAGATTTCAAGAGATAGGTCTGTAATGCCAGAAAAACTGAGCAAGACAGATTAGAGAACAATTTTAATAGTTTATTAAATAGAGAGATTTACTGGGACCAAATGATCCATGTTTAGTCCTAGGGCTGAATGAGGCTATCTTCTCAAAGAATCCAGCCCTGAGTATCAAACAGCAAGATGTTTTATAGGATAACAAGAACAATATAATGGGGGAGGTACCTGGATGGGGATGACCTAATTGGGGGAGGCACCTAGAATGACACAATGGAGGGAGGTACTGGAGAGGTTACTGATATTTTAATGATATCTAAAATGGATACACCTTTATCCTGTCAAACATTAAGGAATGATTATAGTCTAAAGATATAAAATCTTTATCTCATCAAACATTAAGAGGGAAAGGTTATAACCTGAGGCAGAGTAACTCAATAGGACAATTGGGGAAATTGGGTCAGGACATTAAAAGGGAACTTTGGCACAACATTCCACACTCTTTCTTCTAACTATTCAAATCTTTGAAATACTTTCATCTAGAAGAGACCTTCTTCTAGTACCATAATTTTGACCAACCCTATGTGAAGTAAATAAGCCAAATAAAAATCAAAATAAAAGTAGAACAATGCAAGGACTTATGGCAAAATCAACTCTCTCCCTGATAACTCCAGAGTTAATTAGCAATACACAAAGTTCCTTATTGCAATTATGTTAGGTCCTCTGTAGTTGGGGAGTATCACTGTGATTTAGGTCTGGGGTCATTTGTGCATGACTCAGCCTCTGCTAACAGAGCAGTAGGGCTCCAGACAGTTGTGCTGTCCATTCAGAGGGGCATCCCATTCCAGGGGAGAAGGGTGAGGCTTGGAGTAGCTCCACCTGTTCCTGCCCAGAAGAACAGACAGGGCTGCAGAAAGGATCAGATTTCTGAGCAGATTATGCCCAATTAGACCAAGGCAGGCAAACCCCAAACTTTTAGAGGCCCTATATCAAACTACAAGGTCCTTTTAAGTACACTGAAATACTAATTAAGGATCTGGGGTAACAGGAGTGGAGAAACAGATAAGAGAGACTGCCAGTCCCAACACAGGTGTCCAATTTCTGGTTGTTTCTAAAAAAATTATCTCCCAAACTGAATCTGCCAGGGCAATTCCAACAGAATAAGAGGTTTCAAAGTTAAAGCATAACCAGCAATCATAGTCCCGTAAATTTAAGCAAGGAGTAAAAAATGAAAAGGACTGTTTAAAGGATTTCCAATTAAATCTGAACTGATAGGGGGTAGGGCAGAAGTACCTAAGAAAATATGCCAGTTTCCCCAATTTCCTATTTCTTCTCCCCCCCCCCCTTTTTTTTTCTCTTGGAAAGGAATTATCAAATAACCATCCCACATATAAATCATTTGCATATACATAACAGACTAAAAATCCTTCAAATACAAGAGCAATAGTTACACAAATTTAACAATTTCCATCTCAAGTCTTAAATACACAGTAATACAGTTAACATTTTAACAATTCAACCACTTTCTCACCCCCATATCAGTCCACATTACATTGGAGAAGGGGCGATGGTTTTCAAAAGCTGCTTCCTGCTGAGATGGGCAGAGATGCTCAATCCAGTTAGGGGGATGGGTGTGGTGTGGCTTGCTGACAATCAAAGCTTGATCTAGGTCCCAGAAGCAAGTCAATATATCTGTAATTTGACAAAATCTAGAAACAAAACAAATCAAACAAAGAAAGGTTAGAACAGTCTGAGACAGAAAGACTGGTCCACAAGGACTGCTACAAGATGTGGCTTCTCATTAGTTAAAAACCTTAAAAAAAACTTGAATATCCAGACATAATATCTAGTAACTGATAGATGACCAGACTAAATACCTATTTGCTCAAGTATTTAGGATATAATGATTACAGATAACCAGATTGGAAACAGCAAGATATGACACAATTGAATTGCAGTAACAATTTCTTATTGACCATTGCTCTGATTATAGAAATCAGTTACAGGAGGAAAAAAATGCAGTGACATATTAACTACAAACCCAAGAAATTTTACCTCCAATAATAAATCATAAACAGATATTTACCATAACCTTATATTTATACAAATCAGTTTGCTGCTTTTAGCCAAGAACCAGGTAGCTACAACTTGATAAAAAAAAAAGAAAAAAAGTCTGGAACAGTTTAGAGGGGGGGGGGGGAGGAGAGGAGAGGATTCCATGTGGCTACCCTTCCCCCATTCCACCTTCAAAGAGGTGGAGGGAAGTCGAATTAAACTTCAAAAGCCAAATTCTGTAATAACATCTTAACATAAGCTGATGTAGCCCCATAAAGAGTGCAAGCTTTTTTCAGGTCTTTGAGGATTTCTATATCAAAAGGAAAGTATCTTCTGCTTTCTTGACCTGAAGAATTAAACTGTTGAATTACAGGAAAAATGTGGTGTTGAAATTCCAATACATCTTTCCCTTCCGCTTTGGCCTTAATTAGTCCCTTTTGCAACCTACTCATAGGAGCAGCTGGATGCTGGGGGGGAGGTGCTGGGGCTGTCACTGCCCCCCCACTACCCCTCCTCCCTCCATCCCGGAGGGTGGAGTTGATGGAGGGGAGTCAATTACCTGCTCCTTAGGTGGGGCTGAAGCTGCCTCAGATTCACCACATCCTTGAGCCTCACTTAAGTCTCCATGCCCTGTGGGGATATGGTCACTAATCTGTTCTTTGTCTTCCTCTTTTATCTCAGGCTTCCCCATTTGGCTATTCCTAGAGTTTTTTCCTTTTCTTCTAGAACTTATATGGTTTCTTAAGGCCAACTGTATTATATTGTATAAATAGAATGCCTTGATGGAAATTGAATGAGGACCGTTTTCGTTGTAATATGCTGAGAGCTGTTGCCCAATTAATGTCCAATTATCTGGAGAGATTTGCTCTTCCTCTAAGAACCAAGGGGAGATGTGTTTTAATGTACCAAGAAGTCTAGCTGTCTGTTCCCAAGTTATAAGTAGCCTTCTATCTTCTGATCTTCTATCAGCTTAAGCATGCTTTCTATAGTGCCACTCCTGGGTGGGGTTGGGAGTTGGGGGGTTGGGGTGAGGGATGGAGAATCTTTAGCTAGCATCTGTCCCATTTCAGCCAAAAAAGGTTACTAGTTTAGTCTTTAAGAAAATAAGTTCCCTGCTTGTCTATAATACTCACCTAAGTTCCTGGTCACTGGAGACTTCTTCAGTGAAAGTAGGGTCCTTGGTTCCCACACTTGGGCACCAAATGTGATGACCACATATTTAAAATCAGCCGGAGTCAGGAATTCAGGTTAAGAGAAAAATCTTCAATCTTTATTCTCAATTGAGGTGAAGAAGGATTGCAATAGCAATATGGGCAGTGAAGAAGGATTGCAATAGCAATATGGGCAGCTGCGACAGGAAGCCAGCTAGCAGAGGGGGATTGGAGGTGAAGGGCTGTTGTGATAGCAATGTGAGCAGCTGTGACAAGATGCCAGCCAGCAGTCTCTCTTTCCACTTCCCTTTCCACTCCCCTGCCCAAAATCGTCATTTCCTATACAACACATCAGGACTTGTACAAAGAGTGGGTGGGGGCCATTCTTTCTCCAAGTTTATATAGTAATAGAGTATGGTCCAATTACTAATTAGTCTCATGTGCTTGGGACCTCAGTGCATCAACTCGAGCCTCAGTCCATTACGTCTCCTGCTTTCTTTTGTTTTAGAACATAGGTGGTCATGCCATCCCTGATTCCTCAGGAAGGTCAGAGCCCCCAAGGGGGGGGTGATCACGACCCCCCCTGACTTCTCAGGAAGGGAGGTGAAAAGCACCAAAGGGAAGTGGGGGTTGCTAGCGGGTTTCTGGGCTGAAGGGTCTTATTATGCACAAACCCGTCAGCATAGGAGGTATTACACAAGCACACAGCAATAACGCAGAGGCTAATAGTGATAACTTTCCCCACAGTCAGTGCAGGCTTGATGTGGTGTAACAAACATGAATTGTACATGCAAGTAACGGTATAACAAACAATATAAATCAACATGGTGTTGTAAAAGATTGCCAGAAGTTCTAGAAGGATAGTATGTAAACAGCAGTCACACATACGCCTTCTTCAGAAGCCAAGAAATAGTCCAAAACCCATCTATTGTCCATTGCTTCACATATCAGGGAATCCAATGATTCCCCCAAGTTTTTGAAGTCCTGCAAAAGTCTTTTTATGTGTTAGGGAAACCAATGATTCCAGCAGATTTTGAAGTCCTGTAAGAGTCTTCTCATTTCTCAGAAAATCCAATGATTCCTTAGTGCTTTCAAGTCTTATGTCTCAAAGAATCCAATGATTCCTGAGGATTTTCAATTCCTACAACAATCTTATGTCTCAGAGAATCCAATGATTCCTGAGGGTTTTCAAACCCTACAACAATCTTATGTCTCAGAGAATCCAATGATTCCTGAGGGTTTTCAAGTCCTACAACAATCTTATGTCTCAGAGAAATCAATGATTCCCAAGAATTTTGAAGTCCAATAATTTTTTTATGTCCATGAGTCAAACGTCATAATTGCCATGCTCTTTCAATGGTGGGCACAATCAGCAACAAAACCAACCGATATTTCTTGAGTCTTCTCTTTCGTTTCAAGGGTCTGCTCTGTCTCTCTGTGATGGACAAGGAGAATATGGCTCGTTGGCACCCATCTGATTTCTTCTCCACCTGTAGAGATATATGCAAACCCTCTCCCCCAAGCAGTTAGCCTATCTGGTCCCTTCTATTTACCACTTTCTGGATCTCTCCACATCACCTGGCGATTATCTGAAGATAGTGGAGCTGTTTGCACTGGACACTGCCCTGTTGTGTTAAAAGGCCTGTAACCTCCCCAACTGTAATCTTGATTGCTTTTCTGTTGGTTGATGACATCAGAGTCCTGAATTTCTAAAGACTCTCTGGGTGTAACTTCAGTTGCTATCACCTATCTTTTGATTGATATCTTGGAGCTGGGCCCTGCCTCTCTTTTCTCTGGGTCAATCTACATTTAGAGGCCCAGTGAAAGCCTCGGTTACATTTTGGACATGGAGTTTTGGGTTTTATTCTCTCACCCTGTCTTCTCATTCTATCTCCATATCTACAAAGAGCTCTCAAATGTCCAACTTTTCCACACTGAAAGCATCGACGAGTCTCTCTGGAAGTCCCTTGCCAAAAGGGACCCTGTCTCCCCTTGTTGGGATTTTGGGAAGTCTTCATCGTAGCCTGGCTATAAAAGGCATTTGTGCCCACTGTGGCACAGCGTCTTATGAGCTCTTCTAAAGGAGCATTCTTGTGCGCATTGAGCTTTCAGATGCCCTACTTTTCCACACTGAAAGCATCTACGAGTCTCTCTGAAAGTCCCTTGCCAGGAGGGACTCTGTCTTCCCATGTTTGGATTTTGGGAAGTCTGCATCATAGCCTGGCTATAAAAGGCATCTGTGCCCACTGTGGCACAGCGTCTTATGAGCTCCTCTAAAGGAGCATCCTTGCACAGTCCTAGTATAATTCTTCTGCAAATCTCATTAGCATTTTCCTTAGCAAGTTGCCTTATCAAAATGCCTGTTATTGCATTTTTCCCATTTGTTCTTGTGATGTCTGCAAATGTCCCACAAAGTCAGCAAAGGGTTAATTTGGCCCTTGTATCATTTTTGTGACGGCCCCACCCTTGTCATCTTTATTGTGGAGAGAAGCCCACACTTTGATAGCATTAGTAGCAATTTGCTCATATGCTGCTATGGAATAATTAATCTGTACTGTGATGTCTGCATAGGAACCTACACCTGTTAGTAGGTCACAGGTGATTGCAGCATGAACTCCACTTTGACTATTTTGTTGGGCTTGTATCCTACAGAGCTCACTATATTCAGAAAGCCACAAGTAGTTTTGTCCAGGTTCTAGGCATATCCTTGCTATAGATTTCTGATCATTAGGGGTCAAGATTTCAAAAGCCAAATTCTGTAATAATAGCTTAACATAAGCTGATGTAGCCCCATAAAGAGTGCAAGCCTTTTTCAGGTCTTTCAGGATTTCTATATCAAAAGGAGAGTATTTTCTATTTTCTTGACCTGAAGAATTAAACTGTTGAATTACAGGAAAAATGTGGTGTTGAAATTCCAATACATCTTTCCCTTCCGCTTTGGCCTTAATTAGTCCCTTTTGCAACCTACTCATAGGAGCAGCTGGATGCTGGGGGGGAGGTGCTGGGGCTGTCACTGCCCCCCCACTACCCCTCCTCCCTCCATCCCGGAGGGTGGAGTTGATGGAGGGGAGTCAATTACCTGCTCCTTAGGTGGGGCTGAAGCTGCCTCAGATTCACCACATCCTTGAGCCTCACTTAAGTCTCCATGCCCTGTGGGGATATGGTCACTAATCTGTTCTTTGTCTTCCTCTTTTATCTCAGGCTTCCCCATTTGGCTATTCCTAGAGTTTTTTCCTTTTCTTCTAGAACTTATATGGTTTCTTAAGGCCAACTGTATTATATTGTATAAATAGAATGCCTTGATGGAAATTGAATGAGGACCGTTTTCGTTGTAATATGCTGAGAGCTGTTGCCCAATTAATGTCCAATTATCTGGAGAGATTTGCTCTTCCTCTAAGAACCAAGGGGAGATGTGTTTTAATGTACCAAGAAGTCTAGCTGTCTGTTCCCAAGTTATAAGTAGCCTTCTATCTTCTGATCTTCTATCAGCTTAAGCATGCTTTCTATAGTGCCATTCCTGGGTGGAGTTGGGAGTTGGGGGGTTGGGGTGAGGGATGGAGAATCTTTAGCTAGCATCTGTCCCATTTCAGCCAAAAAAGGTTACTAGTTTAGTCTTTAAGAAAATAAGTTCCCTGCTTGTCTATAATACTCACCTAAGTTCCTGGTCACTGGAGACTTCTTCAGTGAAAGTAGGGTCCTTGGTTCCCACACTTGGGCACCAAATGTGATGACCACATATTTAAAATCAGCCGGAGTCAGGAATTCAGGTTAAGAGAAAAATCTTCAATCTTTATTCTCAATTGAGGTGAAGAAGGATTGCAATAGCAAGATGGGCAGTGAAGAAGGATTGCGATAGCAATATGGGCAGCTGTGACAAGACGCCAGCCAGCAGTCTCACTTTCCACTTCCCTTTCCACTCCCCTGCCCAAAATCGTCATTTCCTATACAACATATCAAGACTTGTACAAAGAGTGGGCAGGGGCCATTCTTTCTCCAAGCTTATGTAATAATAGAGTATGGTCCAATTACTAATTAGTCTCATGTGCTTGGGACCTCAGTGCATCAACTCGAGCCTCAGCCCATTACAGTTTCCCAGTAGCAGCTCTTGTTCTATCAGAAGAGAAAGGTAGAGCTATTCCAGGCCCCACTTTTTCCCTTTTAGATTCCCTGACAGACTTGGGGTGCCCCTCTTAGGATGGGCAGCAGGACTGTCTTGAGCACTGCTGCTCAAGAGAGGCTGAGTTAAATGCACAAATGACCACAGACCTAATTCACAGCGAACTCGCTGTTTGATGCTAATAATTCTGGGGTTATCAGGGAGAAACTGGTCCTTGCCATAAGTCCTTGCATTTTTCTAGTTTTAGTTGGGTTTATTTGTTTTACATAAGGTTGTTCAAAAATTATAGTGCTGAGACTTTCTAGAGGAAGGTAATTCAATGATTTGAGTATTTAGAAGAGAGAGAGAGTGTGGAATGTTATGCCATAGTTCTCTTTTATTGTTCTGACTCAGTTTCCCTAATTATCCTGACTCAGTCCTGCTTCTCAGCTCTGCAAAACCTTCCCTCCCTCTGGATCAGAATATTTGATAGAACATCAGAATGCCTCTCTCCCCATCTGAAGCTATTAGAATATCAGATACTGTCTTATCAAGATACCTCTCCCCATGTCTGGTATGCCTCGCTCTGATTATGTCATCCCCTCTCCTGAGGCTCACCCCACCTTGTCAGTCCCATTTCGCTCTCAGCACCCTGACTCTGCCCCTGCCTCAGTCTACCCTCTGTGTCTGAGCCACGTGTATATTTGTCATTGAGAACCCTGATTGTTTGCTGGATTCTTGGAGATGATAGTCTCATTCAGCCCTGGGACCAAACATGGATCCATTGGTCTCAGTATATTTCTCCATTTAATAAATTATTAAAATAGTCTCTAATCTCTGTCTTACTCAGTTTCTCCAGCATTACATTTTGTCTAGGGAAGGGAATGGGGAGAAGGGAGGGATAAAAAATTTAGAACATAAGGTTTTGCAAGGGTGATTTAAAAATACTACCTAAAGTTCTGTCTTCTTTCAAATAATTATATTTGGTATTCTTTGATTAAATGCTAATAAGCCTGGAAATAGCTATGATTGTGCATACTATGATATTAAAACATATGGAATCATTTATCTTGGTTACCAATCCTTACCCATATCCTGTGAACTTAAAGGGAGATCATCCAATTGCTAAAGCATTCCTATTATATTCTTTTGGTGAGTTGAATTTTACTCAAATGATCAGGCAAGAAAAACCCATGTGTAGTATTTATATAGAAAACAGGCCATTTCTAGGAATGATTGATAGAGGGGCTGATATAGCTGTTATAACAAAAATTAATTGGCCTCCTGAATGGCCGCTTCAAACTCAAACGGTAATAGTTAATGTAGTAGGCTTTATGGCCCGAGGTAAAAAAGATTCGTGGTGTCCTGAGGACAGTAATTGCTATAGTATTCAGAAAGTCTTTAAAATCCTCAGCTCAGTTAGTTTCTAAGCAACCTCATGAAGGTAACCTTGCAGTTAAAAGTCACCTTGTGGACTTTTCACTTTCACAGGTTGGCTTGATTGCCCATCCCCTTTGAATATTTATAAAACAGTGTTTATTTATAGAATAATTTGGGAAACTGCTGTCTCAATCACTAGTATAGATAGTGTGTGATCTCTGACCCAGGAGGACAAGTAACATCAGATCTATTGATTCACACTCATGAAATACAATTTAGTGTTAGTAATTCAAACTTTGCCTTTAGACAAAAAAATTTAGAGATATGGACTGAAGTTTTTATGGACGAGCATCCTTTGCTCATTATCTGTATGAATGGCAGACCATTGAAAAGGTTTGTAGACACAGATGTAGATAGTACAGCTATTAGATATGCCAGCTGGTCTAGTAATTGGTTAAAGACCATGGCAAAAACCTGTGTCTGGCATGAAAGGGTCTGTAGTAGCTAAAATTAGTGCTATCTCTTGGAAATGGGAATTTAAATATGTTATGCCACAGTCTCTTTGAGATGTTCTACTTCAGTTTCCCTGCACTAGTTTCCCTTAATTGTCCTGACTGAGTTTCCCTGAATTGTTCTACTCAGTTTCCTTAACTGTTCTGTCTCAATCCTCTTAATTGTAAAATCCCTCTCTGGTCCATTAAGACTGAGGACCATTTGCTCTAAGGTTATAAATTGTCAATGTAAGACTCAAGAAGAAGAGGAGATCAGACTTCTTGGCTCCTAACTCCTTCTGCCCTCAAGAATTTATGACACTACCCCCTCTAAAATATTCCAAAAGATAAGACTATCCCAGATACTTCACTGACATCTTTACTTCTGTTCATTCAAACATCCTGACTCTGGCTTTAAGTAAAAATTTATAGCTTCCCCCCATCCTGACAGAAACAAACGATTCTGTAAAGAAGTTTCTCACTTTTTTCCTTTCTTTGTTCAAAAAGGATATATAAAGACTTGGGATTCTCCCAGTCATCACTGGATACTTTGAGATCAGAGTCCTGTCCAGTCAATTATACTCTCCAATTAATAAAATATTAAAAACTCTCTAATCTCTATTTTGTCTCAGTTTTGGCTTTGGGAGAGTAAGTTTACAAGTCTGTTTTAGGAATCTGATCTGTTCTGTCTGTTTATGCTAGCATCTGTATTCTTAGAATAATAACAGGCCAAAAGTAAATGGAACTTGGCTATTTTAAACTGATAGGAAAGTTTTCCCCTTAAAGCAGTTTTCAGAGCCTGCTAGAGTAAAGGGCAATAAAACCTTATCTGATCGAAACTCAGACAGGAGAGAAACATTTGATTAAGAACTTTGGGATGATTCTGAAAATTGTGAGAAATGATTTTGCTATAGTCTTTGCATGCTAGACTTGTTTACTCTGAGTATAAGATTTTGAAATTTGTTTGAATATTGATACCTTTATTACTAAAGAAGGAGGGAAAGAACAATAAAATTCAAACTTAGCCTGGGCTGGGCCATAAAAGCTCTGCCTGGACAGATAAGAGAGATGCTAATTGCTGTCAGACTAACACTGGCAGGAAAAAACACTTTTGTAAAAACCCTGTATTTAGCTTGCTTTGGAGTTTGTTACCTTCTGAAACATATTGAGTTATTGGTTAACATAAGTTATACTTTAAATCCAGCTCTGCTGGACATGTGTGGGTTTTGTGAGAGAGTGTGGTTATAATGGCTATTCACTAAATAGTGTGAATTTTACAGGTTTTGAAGGAGAAAGGAAACAGGAATGCAGGTAATTTAGGAAGGATTGATTTGTAGGAGCAATTAAAGGTTTGCGTAGTTTTAGGAAGTAAGAGAAAAGCTTTTGGGAGTAGGAAAAAGAGATGAGGGAGAGAGAAATGGGACAGGATCTTTTGTCTTCAAAGGTAAAGATTCAATTCACCCTCCCACTGCTTTCTGCTACTTTAGCAATGGAGCATTTACTTAGAAAAATTGTTGGAGATTGTTTAAATATGTAGCAAGAGAGAAGGATAAAGTTGGGAAATTGGTAGACTTGGGAAGAAACTTGATATTGGAAGAAAGTAAAGTTCTGTTATGGGCCAGAACTTGAAACAAGGTGCTAAGTCACTGGAATTGATAGAAACAATGCTTATGTATTTGATTCACACCTTTGGAGTTCACACCTTTGGGAGAGTTCACACATTAGCTCACACATTAGAGTTCACACCTTTAAAAGATCATATATATAAGGAGCTCCCACAAGCCAACTAGAACACTCTGGGAGATTGAAAGCCAGGATTCAGTTGGGCAGAACTAAGGAAGACAGAGAAGAGGTGGCAGGCTGTCCTGTGGAGAACACTGAAACAAAGATCCAGAAGACCTCTAGAAAGCTAGTCAAGCACCAAGAGAAGGAAAGAAAAAATAAAGGATCTGGACTTTAACTCCTGGCTGTATTTGAGGTGATTATTACTCTGAACTGAAAGGAAAGCTGCTCCTAGAAGCCCCCCCAAAAAACCTGCTCCCAGAGAAAAATATAATTTAGAAACAAGAACACTACATTTTGGTGCCTGAATGGGGGACCAAGAACCTTCATCTGTGACCAGAAATTAGGGTGAGTAGAACAAGGAAACTTTGTTAAAGAGCTAAAGTAGAATTTCAGCTGAAATGGGACAGATATTTAGAAAACAGCCTTCTCTTCAAGGAAAATGTTTAGAGAGCATTGTCAGAGTTATGAAAAGCCAAGGTTTGATTATAATTTGGGAACAGATCACTGAACTTTTAGAAACTGTATTTTACATATCTCCTTGGTTCTCTATGAAAAAAGCATTAGATCTAGAGGAGTGGAAATTAGTAGAAGAGCAACATTGTCAATCCTATAATGATAACGGACCTGACTCAATTTTCAAAGATACACTTAATACATATAATTTAATTCAACTAGCTTTAAGAAATTATATAAGTGTTAGAATAAGGAAAAAGAAGAAAGAGCAGGAAGGTGAGGTGCCAACTAAACTGGGTGAAAAGGATGAAGAATCAGATAAGAATTCACAGCAGGAGAAATTAGATCATCCCCTTCTTCCTGTAGGAATTCAAGCAAACCCTCTCTCCCAGGCAGTTAACCTATCTAATTCCCTTCTATTTATCACTTTGTAAATCTCAGCTGCAACTGCGGCTATAAAAGCTTGGGGCGCCCTTCCAGGAAAAGATTGAGGGGAAGCCTTCACAAAAATAGAACAAGGTCCCAATGAACCTTTTGTGGATTTTGTGGAACATTTGCAAACAGTTGTCAGAAGAACCATTGGAGAAAATGCAGCTACAGAAATAATGACCAGACATCTGGCTAAGGAAAATGCCAATGAGGTTTGCAGAAGAATTATATGGGGACTACACAAAGATAATCCTTTAGAGGAGATAATAAGATGCTGTGTCACATGGGTACAAATGCTTATTGTACCCAGACTATTCCCTCTTGGCAAGGGACTTCCAGAGAAACTCATTGATGTTTTCAGTGTGGAAAAATAGGACATCTTAGAGCTCAGTGTAGATATGGAGATAGAGTGAGAAGACAGGGCGAGAGAAGACCTAAAACCCTATGTCCAAAATGCCACAAAGGCTTCCACTGGATTTCAGAATGTAGATTGACCCAGGGAAATGAGAAGTAGGGCTCAGCCCCAAGATATCATACAAAAGACAGGTGGGGCATGATGGCAGCTGAGTTGACACCCAGAGAGTCTTTAGAAGGTCAGGACTCTGATGTAATCAATCAGCCTAAAAATAATCACATGGCAGAAAGGGATTACAATTGGGAAGAATACAGGCTTTTTAAACCAACAGGGCAGTATCCAGTGCAAACAGCTCCAATGTAATTACCAGATGATGAGGAGAGATTTACAAATTGGTAAATAGAAGGGAATTAGATAGGTTAACTGCCTGGGAGAGAGGGTTTGCTTGAATTCCTACAGATGGAGAAGGAAATAGATGGGTGGCAATGAGCACCTGGAGAGAGATAGAAAAGAAGAAAAACCTCCAAACAAAAGAGAAGATCTAAGAAATACTGACACTGAAAGAGCATGGTTGATAATGAGACTGTTGCAGGACTTGAAAACCAGCAGGAACCATTGGATTCCTTGAGATGAAAAATTGTTGATGAGACTATTGCAGGACTTCAAAGCTTGCAGGAATTATTGGATTCCTGGACATGAATTAATGGACTATTGTCCAAGATTCCTTTTGGATTATTTCTAGGACTTATGGACATGTATAAATTCTCATGTTGATTCATGTTATTTGTTACATCACTACTAGCCTGTTATATTGCTAAGTGCTTGTGTAATTTATGTAATTATATGTAATACCTCCCATATTGATGGATTTATGTATACCTGTTTTAAGAGTGAGCCCCTTCAGAAATCCGCTAATCTGATTTGATTTCCCATTTCCTTTGGTGTTTTTTTTTTTTTTAATTTTATAATAACTTTTTATTGACAAAACCCATGTCAGGGCAATTTTTATTACAACATTATTCCTTGCACTCGCTTCTGTTCTGATTTTTCCCCTCCCTCCCTCCACCCCCTCCCCTAGATGGCAAGCAGTTCTATATATGTTAAATATGTTGCAGTATATCTCTTGTTGCACAGGGAGAATTGGATTCAGAAGGTAAAAATAACCTGGGAAGAAAAACAAAAATGCAAATAGTTTACATTAATTTCCCAGTGTTCTTTCTTTGGGTGTAGCTGCTTCTATCCATCATTTATCAATTGTCCTTTGGTGTTTTCATCTCCCTTCCTGAGACCTCAGGGAGGGCGTGATCACCTCATTTTTATGGTGTTTTCACTTCTTTTTTGAGTAGTCAGGGAAGGCGTGATCACCTACTTTTTTGGGATTCTCACCTTCTTGAGAAGTCAGGAAGGTTATGACCACTTATGTTCTAAATCAAAAGAAAGTGGGAGATATTATGGGCAAGAACTTGAAACAAGGTGCTAAGTCACTGAAGTTGATAGAAACAATGCTTATGTACTTGGTTCACACCTTTGGAAGAGTTCACACATTAGCTCACACATTAGAGATCATACCTCTCACACCTTTAGAGTTCACACCTTTAAGAAATCATATAAAAGGAGTTCCCATAAGCCTACTAGAGACTTCGGGAGATTCACAAGTTAGGATTCAGTGGAGGAGATTCACAAGTCACAGCTCCCACAAGCCTACTCTCTTGGAGGAGGAGTCAGATCCATTTGATATTCTACCATTGTGCTGGCTGGAGGTTTTGGATTCAGAGGGAGCTGAAGGCTGAAGCTGGCAGAAGCAAAGAACTAGCAACAAGAGCTCTTGGAACCAAGGAAAGCTAATCAGGCTATTTTGGAAGAGACAATAAAGGACTGGACTTTAACAGCTGGCTGTATTTGAGGTGATTATTACTTGGAACTGAAACGAAGGCTGCTTCCAGAAGCTCCCCAAGAAACCTGCTCACAGAGAATGAATATATATTTTAGAGAAGAGAACATTGCACTGATGGGCTAAATCTTGAGAAGGATTCCCATGTAGGAAATTGAGTGCACAAACAGGAGGCAAGTTTTTGTCCAGGGGTGCAGGAGTTGGGGAAGAGTGGCCACATGGGATCCTCTTCTTCCCTCATCCCCTTGAGTGTGTTACAGCCATTTTTTTGTTTGTTTGCTTTTTTATTTTTTTAAATCAAGTTACTACCAGTGCAGCAAACTGTAATTTAAAGGGACAGGCTTATTTAACCTTAAACTTCCTGTGTAAGTTTAAATTGATTGTACTGGGTCATCCTGAGGTTATGTAAAGGGCCTCTGCAAATAATAGTTTTTTTCTTTGGCCTTTTGACAATGTTTCTGTTATGCAATTTTCAATATGCAATTTGGGATATTTTTCTATGTATTGGGTATTTTAAAAGCAAAATGATTTATATGTATAATGTTCACTTATGTAAAATCTACTTAGATATGATAATTGTTCTAAGTTGTGAACTTATTGGGACAAATTCCTTACTGTTGTTACTATAAGGTTATGGTAAATCTTTGTTTAGGATTTATCAGAAATTTGATTAATGGAATCTGTTATTGGAGGTAAAATTTCTTGCGCTTATAGTTAATTAGCTAATGCTATTTGGGAGTTTTAAAGCTCCACCCTCTGATAGTTAGTGGGACAATTGATTGGAATAAAACTGAGTTAAAACTATTTTATCCTGTATGTCCTAAAGGTTGAGTTTTGACTGCTTATGTGTTGTTATAGTTATGTTCTTGCATTTTTTCCTTCTGTAACTGATCTCTATGATCAGAGCAAATGGTCCTCAGTCCTAATAGAGCAGAGGCGGGGTTTTACAACTAAAGCGGATTGAGACAGAACAGTTAAGGAGACTGAGGTAGAACAATTCAGCAAAACTCAGTGAATAGGAAATCTCCATGTTATTAGTAAGTTCATTTCAAATCATTGTAAGAATGTGACTTTCCCCATGTGAACCTAATCCCCATGTGAACCATGTGAACCTAATCAAGCTATGATGTGACTTCTGTGAGAACTTGACCATTCCCTAACCCATAAGAGCATATGTTTTCACTCTTTCTCCTGTGGGAACTTGGCCCTTCCCTAACCCATAAGAACAGGTGTTTTAGCTCCTTCTCCTCTAGAACTTGACCTATAAGTTGAGACATACCATTTGTGTTTTAACTCCAAATGCATGATTCCAGGAACTCACCACTCCTTGGAACAGTTGCTGTTAATTAGGACTGGCCCCCTTGTTGATGCAACACTTGACTACAACCACCTGGAGCCCTTGTTGGTACTTCCCTGTCTTATATGATGTCTTTATTTGGCTCAAAGCCTTCTTTGTCCTGACTCCAATAAAAGGCGGGTAAAGCATCCTCTATTCGAAACCTCACCTACGGAGATGACGATCTGCTTAGGATTTTCCCATTCGGGACTGAAAGGCTGAATTATCGGGGTTTCCCAGCCACTGCAAACAAATTAGAGTCGGAGCTTCCCCGATCGGTGATATATTCTCTCTCTCTCTGTCTGCTATCCTAATCATAATTGTCATTATTCTTTGTCTTTTATGTATTATTTGCTGTATTAATTGTTACTGTAAGCATTCTATTCTGTATATTGTGTAATTAAATTTTACTTTCACATTAATTGAGTCCGAGAGCGTCATTTATAGGAGCAAATCCGAACTTTTCCCTAAAATCACAGAACACTCAGTCAGGACAATAAGGGAAACTAGTGCAGGGAAACTGAGGTAGAACTTTTCAAAGAGACTGTGGCATAACAAATATAAGACAAAAATAATTTATTTATTACAATTGAAAGGTTCCCCCATTGATCAGTGGGGAAGAGACTTCTTACAAAATGGAAAAGTTCAGATTTCATTAGGCATAGGACAGAAAAAAATTAACCAAGGACATTTACAAGCTTCTCTAAGTCCTTGGAATTCCCCCAAATTTGTTATAAAAAGGAAATTTGGGGAATGGAGAATGTTTATTGATCTGAGAAAAGTAAATGGATATGGGGAGACAATGCGAAGCTCTTTAGCTTGGACTTCCATCTCCTCAATTGTCTTTTAGAATTAAGAATTCTATCCCTCTAGATAAGGAGGATATGAAGGGATTTATGTTTTCAGTGCCCAGCATTAATTCAGCTGAGCCTTTTAAAAGATTTGAATGAACAGCCTTGCCACAGAGTATAAAGAACAGCATAACTTTGAGTCAAAGGTATGTGGCTACTGACCTTGCTCCTGTGAGAAATGTATCTCCTATAGTTAAGGTGGTATTGCCTTTAAGAGGAACCAGTGCTTTAGACTTACAATACCATCTTTAAAAAGAAGCTCTAGCAAGGGTCCTCAAACTTTTTAAATAGGGGGCCAGTTCACTGTCCCTCAGACTGTTGGAGGGCCGGAATATAGTAAAAATAAAAACTTTGTTTTGTGGGCCTTTAAATAAACTTCATAGCCCTGAGTGAGGGGGATAAACGTCCTCAACTACCGGATCTGGCCCACGGGCTGTAGTTTGAGGACTCCTGCGAGAGGCTCTAAAAGAGATTGAATTGGTTTTATCTAATATGACTGAAAAAAACTACTAAAAAAAAGTATTGGAAATATCAAATTTTGTTATAAAAAAGGCAGCCATAGCAATCCTTCATCAAGGAGACAGTATGAAGTGGGTGAACCTCCCAGCACAATCGGATAAAAAATTTAAATTTTACCCAGTGCTTGTGGTTAGAACTTCAATAAAAGCCATTGAGAAAGTAGTAAAATTATCTGGGACAAGATCTAGTGAAATATACATCTTTCATACTAATGCATAAATGATGTGTGTTATGAAAACATCCCAGAGTGGAAAAATTTATTGGCCTTGCATGGGGGTATGTAAAAATAATTTTTGATTTGGCTTATTCAGTAGATGTGGTACAAGAATTGCCACAGCTCAAATAACATTTGTAGTTTTTAATATATATTATCAGCTTTTTAAAAATTGTAACTTTTTATTGACAGAATATATGCCTGCGTAATTTTTTTACAACATTAAACCTTGCACTCACTTCTGTTCCAACATTCCCCTTCCCTTCCTCTACCCCCTGCCCTAGAAGACAAGCAGTCTTATAAATTTTAAATATGTTTTATCCTAGATACAATATATGTTTGCAGAACTGAACAGTTCTCTTGTTGCACAGGAAGAATTGGATTCAGAAGGTAAAAATAATCTGGGAAGAAAAACAAAAATGCAAAAAGTTTACACTCATTTGCCAGTGTTCTTTCTCTGGGTGTAGCTGATTCTGTCCATAATTGATCAACTGTTACTGAATTAGATCTTCTCTTTGTCAAAGAAACCCACTTACATCAGAATACATCCTCATACAATATTGTTGTTGAAGTATATAATGATCTCCTGGTTCTGTTCATTTCACTTAGCATCAGTTCATGTAAGTCTCTCCAAGCCTCTCTGTATTCATCCTGCTGGTCATTTCTTACAGAACAATAATATTCCATAACATTCATATACCACAATTTACTCAACCATTCTCCAATTGATGGGCATCCATTCATTTTCCAATTTCTAGCCACTACAAACAGGGCTGCCACAAACATTTTGGCACGTACAAGTCCCTTTCCCTTCCTTCCCCCTCCACAAGTCTTAGAGGTAAATTATCCTATCTTTCTCTAATTTATTTATGATCTCATTCTTTATGCATAAATCATGGACCCAGTTTGATCTTATCTTGGTATATACAGTATTAAGTGTGGGTTCATGCCTAATTCTGCCATACTAATTTCCAGTTTTCCCAGCAGTTTTTGTCAAATAATCAATTCTTATCCCAAAAGTTAAGATCTTTGGGTTTGTCAAACACTAGATTGCTATAGTTGACTATTTTGTCTTGTGAACCTAACCTATTCCACTATCAACTAATCTACTTTTTAGCCAATACCAAATGGTTTTGGTGACTGCTGCTTTATAATATAGTTTTAGATCAGGCTAGGCCACTTTCATTTGTTTTTTGTTTGTTTGTTTGTTTTTTGTTTTCATTAATTCCCTTGAAATTCTCGACCTTTTGTTCTTCCATATGAATTTTGTTGTCATTTTTTCTAGGTCATTGAAATAGTTTCTTGGGAGTCTGATTGGTATAGCACTAAATAAATAGATTAGTTTAGGGAGTATTGTCATCTTTATTATATTCGCTTGGCCTATCCAAGAGCACTTACTATTTTTTCAATTATTTAAATCTGACTTTATTTGTGTTTAAAGTGTTTTGTAATTTTGCTCATATAATTCCTGACTTTCCTTTGGTAGATAGATTCCCAAATATTTTGTGTTGTCAACAGTTATTTTGAATGGAATTTCTCTTTGTATTTCTTGCTGCTGGATTTTGTTGGTGATGTATAAAAATGCTGAGGATTGATGAGGATTTATTTTGTATCCTGCAACTTCATTAAAGTTATGAATTATTTCTAATAGCTTTTTAGTAGAAACTGTAGGGGTCTCTAAGTATACCATCATCTCATCTGCAAAAAGTGATAGTTTGGTTTCCTCATTACCTACTCTAATTCCTTTAATCTCTTTCTCGACTCTTATTGCCAAGGCTAGTGTTTCTAATACAATATTGAATTATGGTGATAATGGGCAACCCTGTTTCACTCCTGATCTTACTGGGAAAGATTCCAGTTTTTCCCCATTGCATATGATACTTACTGATGGTTTTAAATATATGCTCCTGACTATTTTAAGGAAAAGTCCATTTATTCCTATCCTCTCAAGTGTTTTTTAAGGAATGGATGTTGGATTTTATCAAATGCTTTTTCTGCATCTATTGAGATGATCATATGGTTTTTGTTAATTTGGTTATTGATATAGTCAATTATGCTAATGTCAATTAAGTCAATAGTTTCCTAATATTGAAGCACCCTGCACTCCTGGTATAAAACCTACTTGGTCATAGTGTATTATCCTGGGGATGATTTTCTGTACTCTTTTTGCTAATATTTTATTTAGGATTTTAGCATCAATATCCATTAGGGAGATTGGTCTCAAATTTTCTTTCTCTGTTTTCAACCTACCTGGTTTAGGTATCAGTACCATGTCTGTATCATAAAAGGAATTTGGTAGGACTCCTTCAATCCCTATTTGTTTCAAATAGTTTCTATCGCATTGGAGTTAATTGTTCTTTAAATGTTTGGTAGAATTCACATGTAAATTCATGTGATCCTGGGGATTTTTTCTTAAGGAGCTGATTAATAGCTTGTTCTATTTCTTTGTCTACAATGGTACTATTTAGCCAATTTACTTCTTCCTCTTAATCTGGGCAAGGTATATTTTTGAAGGCAGTCATCCATTTCTCTTAACTAATTGAATTTATTGGCATAAAGTTGGGCAAAATAACTCCTAATTATTGTTCTAATTTCCTCTTCATTTGTAGCTAGTTCTCCATTTTCATTTTTAAGACTAACGATTTGATTTTTCGCTTTCCTTTTTCTAATCAAATTTACCAAGTTTATCTATTTTGTTGTTTTTTTCATTGAACCAACTCTTAGTTTTATTTATTAATTGAATAGTTTTTTTTTTAACTAGAAATTTTATTAATTTCTCCATTTACTTTTAGAGTTTCAATTTTAGTGTTAGATTGGAGTTTTTAAAATTTGCTCCTTTTCTAGCTTTTTTAGTTGCAAGTAGGCCTGTAGAGATATAAAATTTCCCCTTATTACCGCTTTGGCTGCATCCCACACATTTTGGTATGACATCTCATTATTGTCATTTTCGTGATTGAAATTATTGTGTCTATGATTTGCTGTTTCACCCAATCATTCTTTAGGATGAGATTATTTAGTTTCCAATTATTTTTTGGTCTATTTTCCCCTGGCATTTTATTGAATGTAATTTTCATTGCATCATGATCTGAAAAGGATGCATTTACTATTCCTGCCTTCCTGCATTTGAATTTGAGGTTTTTATGTCCTAATATATGGTCAATTGTTATATAAGTTCCATGAACTGCTATAAAGTATACTCCTTTCTGTCTCCATTTAGTTTTCTCCAAAGATCTATCAGATCTAACTTTTCTAGTATTCTATTTACCACTTTTGACTTCTTTCTTATTTATTTTGTGGTTTGATGTATCTAATTCTGAGAGTGCAAGGTTGAGATCTCCCACTATTATAGTTTTGCTGCCTATTTCTTCTTGCAGCTTAATTTTTTTCTTTTAAGAATTTAGATGCTACACCACTTGGTGCATATATGTTTAATATTGATATTGCTTCATTATCTATGCTACCTTTTAGCAAGATATAGTGCCCTTCTTTATCGCTTTTAATTAGATACATTTTTGCTTTTGCTTGATCTGAGATGAGGATGGCTACTCCTGCTTTTTTTTACTTCACCTGAAGCATAGTAGATTCTGCTCCAATCTTTTACCTTTACTCTGTATGTATCACTCTGCTTCTAGTGTGTCTCTTGTAAACAATGTACTGTAGGATTCTGACTTTTAATCTATTCTGCTAACCACTTCCTCTTTATGGGGGAGTTTACCCCATTCACATTTATGGTTAAAATGATCAATTCTGTATTGCTTGCCATCTTGTTAACCCCTGTTTATGCTTTTCTCTTTTCCATCCCCCTTATCCCCCTTCCCAGTATTAAACTTGTAAGCACCACTTGCTTTTCACAGCCCTCCTTTTTTAGTACCCCATCTCCCACCTTAGAGTTCCTCCCCCTATCTTATTCCTTTTCCTCACAATTTCTGTATTCCCTCCCGCTTATCTTGCTCCTTCCCTTTTCACTTTTTCCCTCCCACTTTTCAATGAGGTGGGAGAAGTTTCACCATAAATTGAATATGTCTAATATTTTTGTCTTCAAGCCAATTCTAATGGCAGTAAGGTACACATTATGTTCATCCCCCTCCATTATTATATCCTCAGATATAATAGGTTTCCTTTGCCGGGTACAATTTCCTTTCCACCTCTAGTTTCTAGAACTAAGAATATATATGTTCTTTATATATCTTTATAGCAGAAATACAGTTCCCAAAATTTCTTCTTACTTTTTTAGGTTTCTCTAGAGTTCTATGTTTGTAGATCAAACTTTTTGTTTAGTTCTGTTTTTTCATCAAAAATAGGTGAAATTCACTTATTTTCATTGAATGCCCATCTTCTTCCCTGGAAAAAGATGCTCATTTTGGCTGGGTAAGTTATTTTTGGCTGCATACCAAGTTCCTTATCCTTTTGGAATATCATATTCCTGGCCCTTCAATCCTTTAATGTGGACACTGCTAGATCCTGGGTAATCCTTATTGTGGTTCCTCTATAATTGAATTGATTTTTTTCTAGCAATTTGCAGTATTTTTTCCTTTGTCTGATAGTTCTGGCATTTGGCCACTATATTTCTTGGTGTTTTGATTTTAGGGTCCCTTTCAGTAGGTGATTGATGAATTCTTTCAATTTCTATTTTATCGTCTGTTTCTATAATTTCTGGGCAGTTCTCTTTGATAATTTTCTGGAAGATAGTATCCAGGCTCTTTTTTTCATCATATTTTTCAGGGAGTCCAATAATTCTCAGATTGTCTCTCCTAGATCTATTTTCCAGGTCTGTTGTTTTCCCAAGAAGGTATTTGACATTTTTTCCCATTGTTTCACTTTTTTGTTTTTGCTTGACTGATTCTTGGTGTCTCCTCGAGTCATTCAATTTCCATTTGTTTGATTCTGATTTTCAATGAAGTATTTCACTCACTTTTAAAATACCTTTTTCTAATTGTCCAACTGAGTTTTTAACTGAGTTGATTTGTTCTATGGATTTTTTTCCATTTCGCCAATTTTATTTTTTAAAGAGCTATTTTCTTTTTCCATTTCACTAATTCTGTTTTTTAAGGATTTGATTTCTTTATCCACTCTATCTTTAAGTGAGTGGATGACTTCTCCAGACTCTCTTGCCAAGCCTCTCTCTCCTTTTCCCATTTCTCTTCTACCTCTCTTGTGAGAGTCTTTTTAATTTCTTCTATGAGAGTCCTTTGGGGACTCATCTGGAGACAGTGTTTTTAGTCTCCTCAGGGTTTAAAATCTGCTCTTTATCTATATAGAAGCTATCAATGGTTAAGGTCCGTTTAAATTTTTTGCTCATTTTGTCAGAGAAGAATCAAAAAAGACAGACTAGCAAAAAAAAAAAAAAAAACCAAATGCAATCTGTTTTTTTTTTTTTTTTTTTGGGCCGGATGGTGTTACCCAGCTTCCTCTACAGACTGGGGGTGAGAGGGGTGCAGCAGCGAGGCACTAGCATGACAGCAATGGCTGCACTGTGTCTGTGCTCTGAGCCTCTGAGAGCATGCTGAGACACTGCAGGTGGGTGAGAGACTGCAGGTCTTGAGAGACCCTAGCTTTTGGGGGTTATAGTCTTCACCCCCTGTGTTTTTAGCTTCTCTGCTTGTCTACTGGCTTGCTGCTAGGGCAAAGTAGTCAATATTGTAGTAAAGATCACACCCCACCCATTTCTGGTCTGCTCTGTGTGAGCTGCCTGCTGTGCTCTCGCTGCCACAGCTTGCCCTCAGCCTGTGACCTAACTGTCCCCGCCCTTGAGGAATAATAGACCTTTTCTGGCAAATTTCAAGGATGTCTTCTGTTGGTAATTATTTGTGGGTTTTTTTTTTCAGTCAAGCACTAATTCTGAGGCTTGTCATGAAATAAATTCTGAGAGAAAATCCAGAGCTTAAGTAGATATGTGTGTCCTCTCTGCCATTTTGGTCGGAAGTCCCTATTACCAGTTTTTTAAAGAACTTTGAGGGCCAGTGAGAAAGCACTCAGGTAAATATTATATCTTACATGTCCATTTTCAGAGTGGACTTTCAAATCATATTTTTTATAATCAGGCTGATGATGGAACCTTATATTTGTAAATTGTGATAACTAAAGAGGAATCTAGGAGCATAGCAAAAGGCTGTACAGCTTGCCTTTCTTTTCACTCTCCTATGCTCCCTATAGGACAAAACCCTTATGGTTTGAAATTTAATGTTTCAAGACCAATGGACATTATGCATTTTAAGAGGCTAAGCATCCACAGAATTGTAGCTATCCATTCTCAATTCTTTATGGCTTCACTCCAATCTGGAGAAGCAGTTAGGCATGTGATCAACCATCTTTCCATTATAGGAATCTCACATGCATTCAAAACAAGTTATGTATTGGCTTATACATCTTCTGCCTTTAGGTCTTTTTGCACTGAATTTGACTTTGCTCATTCCATTGGTATTTCCTATAACTCTACTATCCAAGTCATTACTGGACAGACTATTTATACCCCCAAGATCTTCCCGTTCAATCTAGAGAAGGGAATTTTGGGATATGCACAAGATGTGACAATACATACATGTGATTGCTTGCAATTTTAAAATTATTTTGAGTTTACATTTTTAAATTCTTTTGTTTTTACATTTTAAAATTCTTTGGATTTTATCTTAGCAATGTCTTCTGGCACACACAGAAAGTGCAGCCAACTGACAGACTGACAAAGACAAGAACTTTTTTTCCACAATGATGTGGAAAGGCCTGGATAGCACCTGGAAAGATCCAAATTAGGTTTGGATTTGGGGCCCCGGGTACATTTTTTTCATTCTAGGTGCAGATCCAACAGCAAAGGAGTGGATGCCCACCAGAGACATTCGTGACCTGGGGATCCAAGAAGAGAAGGATCAGACAACAGCCCAGAAGGACCAGCTAGATGTCAGCAGCCCTCCAGATGCTGATGGCAGCGATGTTCCTCCTGACTGTGACACCAGAAACAGCAGACACAGCTCCAGTGTAGCAGCTGAATTGGACTGTCTTGCATGATGTGCAATATAAACAGACTGTTAAATGGACAATGAACTTGTGTGCTTCTCCCATGGCTACTCGCCATATGGTGACTTGGGGAGAGGCTTTACCTTATGTTTTCTATTTAAGAACTATGCCTCTAAATTAGTGGGTGAAAAATCAGCACACCCACCTGCCAAGGTTACTGAGGCAATATTACAATACATGACTTTGCTTGTGTGCATCTTTATCTATGATTTCTTTCAAAAGATGTATATAAGTGCAACAGAATTGTGACAAGTGTCATATACACAAGTGCACTAGAATTGTGAGAATTCTGTAGAACTGTGACATCTTACCACGGTGACATCTTATCTCATTGACATCCTGCCTCTTTGGTATCTTATCTCCTTGGGCATGATGCTACTGAGTGGATTAAACATCACATTATCCATGTTTGGTTATGTCAACAGTTGAGCCTAGTTCTCACTGCCATACCTTTGTTTATTGGTCTGTTGCATCCCACCTCCTTGAGCATGATATTCGGTGATCTCATTGATCAAATGACCTATAGCTGATGCTAAGTAGCTTGATGAGATGAGTAGTCCCTGCTTTGAAAGAGATGGAAAAATTGTAAGGGTCCATTAGAGAGGCCAAGCAAGCACAGTTAGAATATAACACAAGCGTATGGCCTGGAGGTCCCCCGATGTGATTGGCTATGCCTTCCTTTCACATACTGTCATTTTACCTCTATCTTGAGAATATCTTGTGTCCTTCAAAACTATATTCAAATGGCACCTTCCAAAGTCTTTCCTAATCCCTCAGTTATTAGCACCTCTAGCCATTTATTTTTTGTATTTATTTATATTTGTTGTATCTCTTGATAAAATGTAAGCTCCTTGAGGAAGGGGCTACTTCCATTTTGTCTTGCATTTCCTGGGCTTTAAAGAATACTTTGTATGTAAAGTGGATCTACTTAATAAATTCTTGTTGCTTGAAGGATTGATCTTTGTCCAACACTATTTGATCCGTAAGGTCCAGGTAAGGGAAATGAACAGATAGGTGTATCAAAGGCATGATTGGAATTTGGATATCCCATCTCCAAGTGCAGATCTCTTCCCTTTATATTGTATTCTCTATGAGGCTGGTTATTAAGACACAAAAACAGTGCTATTTCCTAAGGCCTGCAGATGACCTCCACATCAGAGGGACAAGAAGGAGGATATCCACATCAACAGTATTGTCTACCTGAGCCACCTCAGCTCCAAGGTGAGAATAATTGATTTATTTTGATAATACAATGGGTGTAATGCAGCAGTAGAGACTAACTAGCAGGAGAATACAATCTCCAAAGCCACACACATAGCTCTCTTTCCAAACACTATGCCGGCAAGAAACACATGACATTCAAGTACAAGAATCCCAGACATTGTTATAAAATGTTTTAATAAATAGTTTTTCTGAAAGTTGTTTTAAGAACCAAACAAAATGTACTGAACAGAGGATCCTGCACACACCGGTCCTGGATTTAATGTATACAGTAATTAGTTTTCAAATGACCATGTTTATGCTGCTTATTGGCTGGGGTGCTTCACCATTCAGATAGCCACCTCCCTTTCCCCCTCATCTGTCTACCCCAACTAATGGCAATTATCTTCCTAGTAATGAAAAAAGGAAACTTTATGTAGCTTGCCCATCTAACAGCAATAAAGTGAAGTGGAAAGGGAATCCTAAACAAACCAAATCACACAGGCTTCCTAATGGTATTCCCACACGTTGGTAGCTCTGATTACACTGCTGTGTCATGGAACCACCATTAACTAAGCTGTGAACAGAGGAGAAAAGATCATTGTTCCCTTCATCACGCTTGTTTTTAAAATGCCAAAAAAGTACATTAATACCATGTGTAATTAACATTCATAAAGGAACCCATATCTTTCACTCACATGTAGACACATACATACACACAGAGACACACTCTTATACACATACATATACATACCATCTGCAGATGGGGTGTCCTGTATGTTTTTAGGAGCCTTAGGTCATTAAAAGTGGGGCAAACAATCATTGCTGGATTTATTTACACATCATTGCTGGGTCACTCTAACCCAACAAGGTCTAATGAGGCAGTCCTGTCTTAGACTTAACATCATCCCTTGTCCAGGGAACTAGAAAATTCCTGTAAACAGCATCTCCCTACCTGCAGTATAAATTAAGGAATGACATATCCATTTTTTTAAAAGGGAGACTGAAATATTTTAAGTTATTAAATCAAATATACAGAGTGATTCATTTAATATGTACATATGTACAGACACACATGTTCACAATCAGAGCAGAAAAGGAGTAGGTAGGTCTGGGCCTGGCCTGAGCTTGCCAGGCAAGTGGACAAAGAGATGGCAGTTTCTGACAGTTGCTATAGAAAAGGTTTTCTCAAGGCACTTGTCCCATGCTTCAATACTGCAATCCTAAAGGACTTGAGAGCAAAAAGAGGAAGAATAGACAGAAAGGCCACATTTTGAACCACAGTTGAAAGACCTATATAGCTTTGTTCCAGCTATGAAGCGTAAGGCAGATCTAGAAGCAGTCAGCACAGTCAGAAGTGCAGTCATTGGGCCTGTCAGGAGCTGCCAGGCTTAGGGCATTGGCAAACAGGTCCCATAGGGTCCTCAGTCAAGGGGACTTGGGAGTCACCATTCAATTGGATCAAGGAATAAAAAAGAAAGATTATGTAAACAGTGGACAATCTCTTATAATAAACTTTACACAAAATAGTGAAAATACAGATACCATTTTGTTTCTCCTCTGCCACACAGTGAGTGTTTTATAACTTTACAAAAATAGCAACTATTAAAGAATACTCAATTGTTTTTCACCTGACGGTCATTGAATAATTTATACAAGACTAAAGAAACATAGAAAATAAACTTTTTTTTACACAAAATAAAGAAACTATAAACATTACATTTGACTCCAGATATGTCAGTTCTTGAGGCAGAATGGAGAGTTCCCCTTTCTCTCCTGCCCTGCCCCTGCTGAGCCAGGAAGTGGAGAGGACTTCAGCTCTCCAGCTCTTTGGGGCTAATCTTTTCCATCTTCATAGTCATTCACATTCTTGAGAGATCTATTGTCTACTTTGTGGCTTGCCCCTGGATGTGCCCACTTTCCAAGGGGACTCTCCTTGAAGTCCCCTGGTCCTTTGGTGAGTGAAGGTTTTTGGAGTTTTTGGGAAAGGAATTTCTCTACTTCGATGACCTCTCTCTCTTCCTCCTCTTCTTCTTCTTCATCCTCCTCTTCCTCATACTCCACATACTCCTCCACCTCATCATGAATTCTCTTAGGAGGAGAAATGAAGTTTTTGCATTCATAATAAATGTCTTTGTTACTGTATGGTTTATCTATCGGGTTCCTGATAGGGTTCAGGGTAGCCCACTGATTATTCACACTCTCCTCCCTGGGAAGTCGGCTTCTCTCCCTTTCTTTTCTTCTCTTTCTAGTCCACCATACACAGATGATGATACATGTCAGCCACATGATGCTGAAGACCCCACAGAGGATGGGTACTAGATAATCTAGGCAACAAAGGGGAAGAAAAAGCTATTCAGAGCCATGATTTGTGGTTAACGGCTAGCACTCTCCCTGAGGTAACTAGGAACTCTATTAGGGTCTGAAATTAGCACTGAGAAAGCCCTTCAATACCCTCCCCAACACCTGACCCAGTTTCCCCACAAATCAGCTCCTAACATCCCATTTTTGTAGCTTTATACTATCTCTACTAACTCTATAACTATATCAGCCTTTGGTTCATTATCAGGAAAACTATTGACCATCTCAATTAAAAACCTAAAATAAATCATATAATAATGTCAATAGATGCAGAAAAAGCTTTTGACAAAATACAGCACCCATTCCTATTAAAAACACTAGGGAGCATACGGATAAATGGAGCTTTCCTTAAGATAATAAGCAGTATCTATTTAAAATCTATACCAAGCACTGTTTGTAATGGAGAGAAGCTGGATGCATTCCCAGTAAGATCAGGGATGAAACAAGGATGCCCATTATCACCACTACTATTCAACATTGTAGGAGAAATATTGGCTTTAGTAATAAGAAAAGAAAAAGAAGAGATGAACCAAATCAGTTCCAATAGAGCAGTAATTAACTGAACCAGCTACACCCAGCAAAAGAACTCTGGGAGATGACTATGAACCACTTCCTAGAACTCCCAATCCCTCTATTTTTGTCTGCCTGTATTTTTGATTTCCTTCACAGGTTAATTGTACACTATTTCAAAATCTGATTCTTTTTGTACAGCAAAATAACTATATGGACATGTATATGTATATTGTCTTTAACTTATACTTTAACATATTTAACATGTATTCATCAACCTGCCATCTGGGAGAGGGGGTAGGAGGAAGAAGGGGAAAAATTGGAACAAAAGGTTTTGCAACTGTCAATGCTGAAAAATTACCCATGCATATATCTTGTAAATAAAAAGCTATAATAATTTTTAAAAAGGGAAAAAAAAGAAATTATAACTATGCCAATCCCTCTGGGAAGACACAAATATATTCAAAATCCCATTTCCTGTATCTGACCCACAGTCCCAGAATCATTGAACATAGCGAGATGAAAAGAGACAAGTCAATGGCAAGAATCTTGTAGCAAACTGTCAAGGTGATATTTGTTTTCTGCAATAGCCAAGTGTTATCTTGTTTACAATTCAAGAGGAGGTAATAGGATTGAATAAAATTCTCACCATTTTCCAAGCAAAAAAGCATAATGGAATATTTCTTCAAAAAATGGGAGAAGGGCTTTAAGTAATAATAGCTAGCATTTTTGTAGAACTTTAAGGTTACGAAAACTTCTTACATATATTACCGTTTACTATTATTATTATATATCAATATACATGTTATTATCATATATTATATTTTATCCTTACAATAACCCAGAGAGGTGGTAGTTGTTATGATTCCCCTTTTACAAATGAGGAAATTGAAAAAGGCAGCAGCCTAATGACTTGCCCAGTCACAGTTACTGTGTTTCTGAGACTAGATTTGAACTGATTTTAGGAGTACTCCATCCACTATACAACCTAGATGACTAGGTTTCAAGGTGAAAACAAAACAAACAAACAAAAAAAAAAAATGCTGAAGCATGATTTCAGAAAGGACTCAGGAGACTTATATGAGCTGATGCTAAACGAAATGACTAGAACTAAGAGAACATTGTACACAGAAACAATAAGATTATGTGATGATCAAATGTGATGGACTTGGTTCTTTTCAACAATGAGGTGATTCAAGGAAATTCCAATAGACTTGTGATGGAGAGAACCATCTGCATCCAGAAAGAGAACTATGAGGACTGAATGTGGATCACACCTAGTATTTTCACTTTTTTCTGTTGTTTGCTTGCTTTTTTCCCCTCTCACTTTTTCCTCTTTTTGATCTGATTTTTCTTGTGCAATATGATGAATGTAGAAATATGTTTAGAAGAACTACATATGCTTAACCTATATTGGATTACTTGCTGTCTATGGGAAGAAGATGAAGGAAAGCAGGAAGAAAAATTTGGAACATGAGGTTTTTCAAGGGTGAATGTTGAAAACTATCTTTTTGTGTATTTTGAAAACAAAAATTTACTATGAAAAAATTTTAAAATAAGCTAAAGAAAGAAAAAAGAAAAAAAACAGAAGAGTATGTAGTCTATCAAAAGAGAGTTGCAAGGTGGAAGAATATAGCATAAAGGAGAACATCTGAAGCTAAATAACAAGTTGAGACTGTAAAAAAAAGGAGGGGGTTTGGTCTTTTCTGGAAGAAATTTGTGCTTCAAAAATGATTATCTATAAGCCTTAGGAAAAAAATCATACAGTATAGAATGTACTATAAAGAGATGAATAATGGTAGTTGGAGATTTCCTGATGAAAGTCTCAAGGGAGCTGTTTTTAGGTAAGATATTAATTTTTTTTTTTTTTTTAAAGATCTGCTGTTTTCTTTGAATAGGTACTTTAAAATATATGATGGAAAATTCACCAAGACTTTTTCAAATCTGATGACAAATCTAATTCTGGGGAGTCACATGGGAAGTATGTAATTTCCAGAAAAAATCTAGAGAAAACATTACTAGGAATTATGAAGACTTAAATAAATAAAAACCTAAAGAATTTAAGAGGCTTCAGTGAAATTTTAATCATTGCTATTTAAGAGAGGGATTTAGTAGAAGTGAAGGCAAATGTGGGAAGTGAACTATTGGTTAAAAAGATGATATATGAGAAGAGAATATTTCTCAATCATGACAAAAATGCAGGATTAATGGGTTTTTTAAAAGTCAGAGAAAGAATGCACCTAATAAATCTTGGTGGGAAAAATGAGCTAGAGATTGCAGTCAGGCAGAACAGGGGATTCGGAAGAAGAGAGGCTGAAGCTGGAGCTGGCAGAAGCAGAGGCAAAGGACTAGCAACAAGAGCTGTCAGAACCAAGGAAAACTTACTGGGCTATTTTAGAAGAGACAATAAAGAACTACTTTAATAGCTGGCTACATGTGAGGTGATTATCACTCAGAATTGAAACTAAGGCTGCCTCCAGAAAACCTGCCCAAGAAACCTGCTCCCAGAGAATGATTATATTTTAGAAAAGAAGAAAACACCACATTTTGGCACCTGAATGTGGGATTGACAGGACCCTGATCTCAGTGGAAAAGCCTCTGATCTTGATTTCAGTAGAAAAACCTCTGATCCTGAATCTAGTGGAAAAGTCTCCTCAACCCAGAAATTAGGGTGAGTACAACAAGGAAATTTTGTTAAAGAGCTAAAATAGTATTTCAGTTAAAATGGGACAGATATTTAGAAAACAGCCTTCTGTTTCTCTTCAAGGAAAATGCTTAGAGAGCATTGTCAAGGTCATGAAGAGCCAAGGTTTGATTATAATTTTGGAGCAGATCACTGAACTTTTAGAAACGGTAAAATACATATGTCCTTGTTTCTCTATGGAAAAAGAATTGGATCTAGACGAGTGGAAATTAGTAGGAGAGGAACTTTGTCAATTTTACAATAAAAATGGACCTGACTCAATTTCCAAAGAGACACTTAATACATATAACTTAATACAACTGGCTTTAGGAAATTATATAAGTGTTGGAATAAGGAAAAAGAAGAAGGAGCAGGAGAGGGAGGTGCCAACTAAATTAGGTAAAAAGGATGAAGAATCAGATAAACAGGAGCAATTAGATTCCACATCTCACGACCCTCCCCCCTCAATTAACCCTTCATGGATGGAGGGATAAAGAGGAGAGGACGAGGCAGAAACACAATCAGCATTTCCTGTGAAGCAGAATATGACAAAATTAGAAAAGGCATTGGTTAAGGCAAAAAATGAAGGACAGGATGTATCTGATTTTATAAATGTATACCCTGTGATTGAAGAGCTTGACTCTTCAGGTCAAAAAAGGAAAAGATATACTCCTTTTAATTTGGAAAAAATTAAGGATTTGAAAAAGGGTTGCACTCTTTATGGGGCTACATCATCTTATGTTAAGATGTTACTAGATAATTTGTCTTATTAAATCTTAACCCCAAGTGATTGGAAATCCATAGCATGGACATGTTTAGAACCTGAACAAAACTTGTGGCTTTCAGAGTATCATGAATTATGTAGGATTCAAGCCAGATGCGAGAGGCAAACAGGAGTTAATGTAAAAATCACTTTTGACCAACTAGCTGGTGAAGGCCCGTATAGAGAAAATTCAGAACAGATTGATTATCCCATAATAGCGTATGAGGAAATTTCTAAGGCTGCAGTAAAAGCTTGGGGTTCTCTCCCTGGACAGAAAGATGAAGATAAAGCCTTCACAAAAATAGAAAAACATCCCAATGAACCTTTTGCTGATTTTGTGGGACCTTTGCAAACAGCTGTAACAAGAACCATTGGAGAGAATGCAGCTACAGAAATAATGACTAGACATCTGGCTAAGGAAAATGTCAATGAGATTTGTAAAAGAATTATATGGGGATTAGACAAAGATGCTCCTTTAGAGGGGATCATAAGATGCTGTGCCACAGTGGGCACAAATGCTTATTATGCCCAAACTATGATGAACATGGGAAGACAGTATCTCTCTTGGCAAGGGACGTCTAGAGAAACTTGTCGATGTTTTCAGTGCGGAAAAGTTAGACATCTAAGAGCTCATTGTAGATATAGAGATAGAATGAGAAGACAGGATGAGAGAAAACCCAAAACCTTATGTCCAAAATGCAACTGAGGCTTTCACTGGGCCTCAGAATGCAGATTGACCCAGAGAAATGAGAGGCAGGGCCCAGTTCCAAGATATCAATCCAAAGACAGGTGGGGCATGATGGCAGCTGAGGTTACACCCAGAGGGTCTTTAGAAGGTCAGGACTCTGATGTGATCAATCAGCCTAAAAGTAATCAGATAGCAGAAAGGGATTACAATTGGAGAGAATACAGGCTTTTTAACCCAATAGGCCAGTATCTAGTGCAAGCAGCTCCAATGTAATTGCCACTTGATGAGAAATCCCAAAAGTGATAAATAGAAGAGAATTAGATAGGTTAACTATTGGAATCTTTACAAACTGCTAACTCATTAGAGTTGATAGAGACAATAATTATCTAATTTAGCATGGTTCAGTATCATTGATCTGATCCTACAAGGAGATGTTATGGGCCAGAAGAAACAAGGTACTAAGTGGAACTGACTCCCTGGAGTTCACACGTTTGGGAGATTTCAGGGTTTGAGTATGAGATATCCGAATTCACACCTCCCTTGAAGCTCTTAGGGCCAGAGACCATTCAGGGAGAAAACCCATAATCCCACTCTCTTGCATCCCACAATCCCTCTCTCAAAGAAGGAGCATAAATAGAGCTTCAATGACCCCAGTCAGGCAAGTTCAGCTGAAGAATTAGAAGGGAGCATCAGTTCAGTTGAGGAGAAGCACTCTCTCGGAGGCACAACCAGATTCATCTTCATCTCACATCACTGTGGTGGCTGGGCTCCTGCACTTCCCCCACTGAGACCAAGCTGGTCTGCAAGACTTGCTAGAAAGCAAGCCGAGCCCCAAGTGAAGGAGACAAGAGATCCATTCCATCTTTGTGCTGGCTGGAGGCAGGAGAAAGCAGAGACAAAGGACAAGCTGCAAGAGCTCTTAGAATCAAGGAGAGAGAGAGGCCTCTAAGAAAGCTAACTGGGCTATATTGAAGGGCACAATAAAAGATCTGAACTTTTTTCACCTGGCTGTGTTTGGGGTGATTATTACTTTCAACTGCAACTAAGGCTGCCTCCACAAAACCTCCCCGAGAAACCTGCTTTCTCCCAGAAAATATTTAAAGAAAAAACCTCCACAGTTAACTGCCTGGGACAGAGAGTTTGCTTGTGTTCCTACAGATAGAGAAGGAAACAGATGGGTGTCAATGAGCACCTGGAGAGAGACAGAAAAGGAGAAAAACCTCAAAACAAAGGAGAAGTTTTAAGAAACATCTGACACTGAAAGAGCATGGCTGACAATGAGACTGTTAAAAGAACTTTAAAATCTTCAGGAATTATGGGATTCCCTAACACAAGAGAAGACTGTTTCAAGGACTTGAAAACCAGCAGAAATCATTGGATTCCTTGAGATGAAAAATTGTTGATGAGACTACTGCAGTACTTCAAAGCTTAAAGGAATTACTGGATTCCTGGCACATGAACTAATGGACAATGGATTCCTTTTTCTAGGACTTATGGACATATATAAATTCTCATGTTGATTCATATTATTTGTTACATTACTATAGCCTGTGTTATATTGCCATGTGCTTATGTAATTTATGTAATTATGTGTAATGCCTCCCATATTGATAGATTCATGTACACCTCTTTCAAATGAGCCCCTTTAGAAACCCGCTAATCTGATTTGATTTCCCATTTCCTTTGGTGTTTTCATCTCCCTTCCTGAGAAGTCAGGGAGGGTATGACCACCTTCTTTTTATGGTGTTTTCATTTCTTTTTTGAGCAGTCAGGGAAGGCATGATCACCTTTTTTTGGGTTCTCACCTCCTTGAGAAGTCAGGGAGGTCATGACCCCTTATGTTCTAAATTAAAAGAAAGCGGGAGATATTAGAATCCTTACAAGGTCTTAAGTTACTAGAATTGGTAGAAACAATGCTTATATTTACACCTTTGAGAGTTCACACATTAGCTCACACATTAGTTCATAAGTTTGGGAGATTTCAGGATTCAGTATGAGATTCACAAGTTTACACCTCCCACAATCCCACTCTTCTCAGAGGAAGAGTCAACCTTTAGGTTCACACCTTTAAGAGATCATATATAAGAAGATCTTAGAGCTTCAGTCAGAAGACTTGAAGAGATTGCGAGAGTGAGAAGTTAGTGGAGGAGATTGAGAAGCTAGAGTTTGCAGTCAGGCAGAACTGGGGATTCAGAAGAGAGGCTGAAGCTGGCAAAAGCAGAGGCAAAGGACGAGCAACAAGAACTGTCAGAACCAAGGAAAGCTTACTGGGGTATTTTGGAAGAGACAATAAAGAACTATTTTAACAGCTGGCTGCATCTGAGGTGATTATTACTCAGAACTGAAACTAAGGCTGCCTCCAGAAAACCTCCCCAAGCAACCTGCTCCCAGAGAATGATTATATTTTAGAAAAGAAGAGAACACTACAAAAATGTTTATTTGGAATTTTATAAATCTAATCCAGAGGACATTAAACTATTGTGAGAAAGAAGAAAATTGTCTACCAAATTATATACCATAAAGAAGAACTATGACACAAGAAGAGTATTGGTTGAGAGCCCAGTAATTCATAAAGAGCAAGAAAGGAGCCAATGAGAAAATTTATGGCCTTAAGTATCTATGCACAAAAATGCATTAAGTGCAGGTAATAGTTGATATGAAAAAGAGCCTTTAAAGAAAGGATGCAAATTCAATCAGAGGAGATATCTTTCAGACTTAATGGGATTAGATTCATGACTAGAATATGGTTTTGGAAGGGCATGTCTTATTCCAAAGATACAGAATAGGAAAAAAAAAAAAAAAAACAGAAATGAGAAGGGAAAGAAGTCACACTGTACATTAGGAAGATATATTTTATGAGGAAATTCAGAAGCTAAATAGAAAAAGACTGCTGAACAACATTTGGGGGAAGGTAAACTAAGGAAAAAATGGAAGCAATATTGTTTTAAGAGTGTAATACAATTCACTCAGACATAAGCAAAAAGCAGAAAAGGAGTTTGGCCTGGTATTACATAATGGGAGCTACCATCCAAAATTCTGCTGTATGGTTCATCTGTCTCTGTCCCTCTGAATTTTCTCTCCCCTTTTTCTTATCAGCTATCTTTCCCCCCAAAAAGCAGATAAAAGAACTGGTAGTTCTTAGCAGTTTGTTGGAAAAGGATTTGGGAATTTTATTGTTCAATATGAGTTAAGAGTGTCATATGGAAGTAAAAAAAGATATTGTCTTTAGAATGCTTTAGTAAGAGACAATGAAGAAGATATCTATACATGGATCCAGATCATATCTGGAAGAATTTTTTTAGTTCTAGGTGCCATGTTTTAGAAAAGACATTAAGAAGCTGAATAAATTCCAGAAAGGGATGATCAGGATGGTAATGGTCTCAAATCATACCATATGAGAACAATCTGAAAGAGACATATTTATATCATGGAAAAAAGAATATGTGTTTTGGATGACAGTTATCTTCAAATATTTGAAGGGCTTTCATACAGAAAAGAAACTAGAGTTGGCCTCTAAAGCAATCAACTTACAAATAACAAAGTTGAAGAGCAGCATACTTAGACTCAGTGTAAAGAAAAACTTCCTAACAGGTAAAGCTATGCAAAATCAAAAATGGGTTAATTAGGGATATAATAGTAGGTTCTCCTTCACTTGAAATTTTCAAGCAAGAAAAGACCTGGGATTCTCATGCATCCCTTCCAACTTTCACATTCTATGACTGTTTCCCATCTCTCAGTAGGTCTCTAAAAAGCCTTTTAACTTGAAAGATCTTCCAGATTCAAGGGAAGATGAAGCTGCTTTTTTGCTTAAAAAAAAAAAAAAAAAAAAAAATTCCTGGTGAACCTGAGGTTCTTCCTAGGGTAATCTAATTATTACATTATCTCACAAGGATCCAAAGGACTATTCCCATGTGAGACAGATTACTGAATGTAAGAATGAGTGTCCAGAAGTACTTTATCCATTCCCAACCAGACTCACCTGTAGCGGAGTTCCCCATTACAACAGTCTCCACTTTGACCTCAGTCACAGCGAGTAACACCGTGCTATTCTCTGGCTTAGTTAGAGCATTGACGATGGTATTTGCAGCATTCTGGATGAGGATGTTATCTGGCTCATCTCGGGGTGGGCTAAAGGACTGTAGGATATAGTAAGGATGTCATTCAATCTTCCAACACTAAGAATATGAGTCTGGAGGCCCATTCAAGCCATAAAAGATCTTTACTGCCCTGAGCTAATATCTTTATTGCTCGAAAACAAAGAGTAGATGTACAAGGGAAGGACTTGCTGCTTGATCATTCTTTTTATAACTAACAGTTTTATAACTTTATAACTGCATCGAAAGTCAGGTACAAAGTTTTGGCTGACCATAACAAAACTTTGGGTCATTCCCATAAGATCCTGAGGCAATTGTTATAAATCTAAAACCACCTATCCTCAAAATATTTTCTTTGAGATCTGGTATCTTTTTTCTCCCCTAGAAAAAGAGAATTGCTAGAGGTCACCAGCATGACTGATTTGTCCCACCTCTTATGGAAGGGAAGGCTAGTTTTCTTCTGCCTCTAAGATCTTTAGTGGCTCCCAGTGATCATATTCCTTTACAAGGGATTCATGGCACTCTACTGGCATTATCTTGTCTTTCAAGCTTGCTTTTGTTTTATTTCTATCCTCACTTTCTGAAGAGTTGGCAAAAGGTAGTAGATAGTCACTGGATTTAGAATCTAAGAATCCGAGTTGAAATTTTAACTCTCCCACTTAAAAATGAGGGACTTAGATAAGTCATACCCTCTATAAGCCATAAATTTCTCATCTATAAAGTAATGTTATATTAGATGGCCTATACTTTTTTCCCATGAGGCATTTGGGTTAAGTGACTTGCCTAGGGTCACACAGCTAGGAAGTATTAAGTGTCTGAGGCCAGATTTGAACTCAGATCTTCCTGACTTCAGGGCTGGTGCTCTATCTACTGCACCACCTAGATGCCCAGATGGCCTATACTTCTATGATCTTAAATTTGAGCCAAAATTATATACTCTTATCTACCTAAAAACAACCTGTATTTTCTCACCTCTAAGTTAACACTATTCTACATACAATATTTAATATTCATGCACTAAATTCCTACCCATCTTTTATAGTCATATTTAAATGTTTCCTTCTTCAGTAGCCTTCCCTAATCCCCACTGATTTTTCTCAAGACCTTTTGCTGTACTTTATACCAATTTAAGCATACTAATGTGTATAAATATCTTATTCCCCTTAAAGACTATAAACTCCCTGAGAAACAACATGTCTTATCTAAACTTTGTATCTCACTCTCTTTATCTTTTTTTTTTTTGCTGAGGCAATTGGGGTTAAGTGACTTGCCCAGGGTCACACAGCCAGAAAGTGTTAAGTGTCTGAGACCAGATTTGAACTCTGGTTCTCCTGACTTCAAGGCTGGTGCTCTATCCACTGCGCCATCTAGCTACCCTAAACTTTGTATCTTTTATAGCATCAAGTACAGTATATAGCCAGTACTTAAATATTTGTTGAATAAATACATAAGAACATTGATTTCATCTCCTCATCCCATACACCCTGTATGCTTACTGAATTCCAGATAGATAAGACTGATGGCTGCTTCAGGATGCTATGATTCAAGAGAATAGATAGGTCCAAAGTCAAGCCAAGCAAGTCAATGGGAGGGAAAGATGTCCTTAATGTTAGCTCCAGCTGTTTATGTATTCTCCCCTCCCTCCAGATCCTAGGAAACTCACAATGGCAACTTCCACAGCATTCTCTGTAGAGGCTGACAGGTCACACAGCAGAACCAACAGACCCTCCTGAGCTGCTGCTCGTGTAGCTGGTAGATAGCGGATTCCTGCGCAAATGGCTCCCACTGTGGTACCCTGGGGTCAGAAAGATAGGAGTAAAAGTTAGAAGAAGAGAGAAAGAGTCTCATTCAACTAATGGATTAGATTGTAAAATGGTCCCCAGGAACCCACAGCCACACATATGTCTTTTCCTTTCTCTAATTTTGCAAAGCTTAGGATGGAGAAGGTAGGAAAACAGATGCAAAATCTAAACATTATTGTTGGGAATCTCACTCTCAGGTGTCTACTGTTATTGATCATAAATTACTTGTCAATAAGTCCAGGAGAGGCAATAATAGAGACACAGAACTACATTCTGTGTCTTTTTTCAGACTATGTCACTTCAGGTGAACAACTTCCCTTATTTGGGGGTGGGGGTTAGGCAGGAGGAGGGTCAGTTTCTTCTTCAAAATGAAGGGGTACCCCTGATGACTTCTAATATTCCTTCCAGGTCTAAAATTCCTTGTCTTATTGCTTATCTTTACTTTATATGGGGCCACTTTATTCCCCAACATGAGTATGTAAGTTTCTAGATAAATGATTTGATTTCCAAAACAATACAATTTATGTATAGCTTTTCAGAAGCACAATCATTGTGTATAATTTAAGCATATTTATAATCCATAGATGCTAGTACAACTCTCTAGAGCTAGAGAGAGCTCCCTCTCTAGGCTGGGAGCTACTTGAGGATAAGGAATATAGGCTTATTTTTTTTCACTGGATCCTATTTTCATCCAACATTCATTAATCACCCACTGAATGACCCATTTCATGGCAGACACTGACTGGACAAAGTATTTGACTTGCTCATTAAGGGTGGCACAGGAGGGGAAAAAGGCAGTGGCCTACCATAATATGCAGCCTTCACCCACAGGAAAAACTACAATGACACTATTGGCAGGGAAGTTAGAGGGAAGCAGATTTTCATTCAATATAAAGAACAGTTTTCTAACAATGGCTCTAGAGTTAGCTAATGCAATTCCTTCATTTTACAGATGAAGAAACTGAGGCCTAAGAAGTTAAGTGACTTGCTCATGGACACATAATCAGAAGCAGAATTTGAAACTTAGTCCTCTAATTTCAAAATCACTGCCTTCCAGATGCCTTAAGATGTTTCCAACTCTGAAGGTCTTAAAAGAGATAGTGAATGAACATCCACTAGGTATAGTAGTGGTGACCTCAGGGGCAGCCTCTGAGCTTTCTTTCAATTTTAGGAACAACAGTTCAGTTAATTGACATGGGCAGAAATTTGACATACACAATCAATGCTAAAATACTTAATGCAATTGATTAGCACCTGAATGCTTTTTTCTCCATCTAATCCTTTTCAGGAAAAACAGGGGTGTTTATACAGACTTCCACACTTAGCAGTGTGTTCCACACTGTGTTAAATAGGGAAGTTACTGGCTTAATATATTGCTATCTACAGAGGTCCTGATTTAATGATTTAATGAATTGATGTGAGTGAATCATCATAAATTTTATAACAGGCATAAACAATGTGGATTTCTGCTTCTAAATAATCACTCTGTATGAGATGATATGAACATTTCTAAGATACCAGGAAGAAGTTTGTAAAACATTTCTTTACAATCATGTTTACATTCTAATGGATTCAGCAAATCCTTGTTCCATTAGCAAAATTTCACTACTTTAGACTAGTTAGGTAAGATTTTTAGCAAGGTAAACAGTCTGAATGACAGACTGCTTTTTAAATAAAATTTTTAGTTATAGATGTATATTCATTTTTATATATTTCCATAGGAATTATGTTGGGAGGGTAAAATCAGAACAAAAAGGAAAAAACAGAAGGAAAAAAAAGTGAAAATAGTATCCTGCGATCTGCATTCAGTCTCCATAGTTACATCTCAGGATGTGAATGGGATTTTTCATCCAAAGTTTATTGGAACTGCCTTGAATCATTGAATTACTGAAAAGAGTCAAGTCTCCCCTAGTTGAACATCACACAAACTTCTTGTTGCTGTGTACAATGTTCTCTGGTTCTGCTTGTTTCACTTAATATAGTATCAGTTCATGTAAATCTTTCCAGGTTTTTAAAAAATCAGCCTGATCATTATTTCTTACAGATAATAATATTTCCATTATTTTCATATACTACAATTTATTCAGCCATCCCCCAATCAATGGGACATCTGTTCATTTTCCAATTCTTTGCTATCACAAAAACAGCTGCTACAAACATTTTTGGACATGTGAGTCCCTTTTTCTCTTTTATGATTTCTTTGGGATATAGATCCAGTAATGGCATTGCTAGATCAAAGAGTAGGCCCAGTTTGATACCCTTTCAATTCACAACTCCACCAACAATGTGTTAGTGTCCCAGTTTTCCCATATGCTCTGCAACATTTATCATTATCTTTTCTGTCATCTTAGCCAGTTTAATAGATGTAAGATGTTACACTTCAGAGTTGTTTTAATGTGTATTTCTCTAATCAACAGAGAGATAGAACATTCTTTCACATGATTATGGATGTTCGTTGTCCATTTATCAATTGGTAAATGACTTGTATTCTTAAAATTTGAGTCAGTTCTCTATATATTTTAGAAATGAGGCCTTTATCAGAAATCCTGGGACACACTGCTTTTTTTAATATAGCTTTTTAATTGACAAAACATATGCATGGGTAATTTTTCAACATCGATCTTGCAAAACCTTCTGTTCCAACTTTTCCCTTCCTCTTCCCTCCTCTAGATGGCAGGTCGTCCAATACATGTTAAATATGTTAAAGTATATGTTAGATACAATATATGTACACATATTTATACAGTTATCTTGATGTACAAAAAAAATGGGATCTAGAAAGCAAAAAACCCTGAGAAGAAAAACAAAAATGCAAATAAACAATAACACAAAGGGTGTGTATGCTATGTTTTTTTTTTTTTTTTTTTTTTTTTTAAGTTTTAAAAAAGTCTCATCCTGTGTTAAATAGGGAAGTTAGTGGCTTAATATATTGCTAACTACAGAGGTCCTGATTTAATGACTTAATGAATTGATGTGAGTGAATCATCATAAATTTTATAATAGGCACAAACAATGTGGATTTCTGCTTCTAAATAATCAATCTGTATAAGATGATATGAACATTTCTAAGATTCCAGGAAGAAGTTTGTAAAACATTTTTTTACAGTCATATTTACATTCTAATGGATTCAGCAAATCCTTGTTCCATAGAGAACAAAGGGTATATCAACTCAGCATCAGGGCTCATGGTTCTAAACCTTATATTAGTGAAATCCAATCTAAATAGTTAGATTCTGTGTTCTGGGATATATTACTCACTACTAAATTTTCTCATCTTCAAAATCATTCCTTCCTTTCCCCCAAATTTTCTCCCATTATTGTGAGGATCTTATGTAATATTAGACATAAAAAACTTTGTAATTATGTACCATAAAAATGTGTTAGGAATATACATATGAAGAGATAGAAACAATGAGAAAGCAAATCACACAATATGCAGTATAATGGAAAGAGAACTGCTTTAGAGGAAGACCTCAATGCAAATTCTGGCTTCTGAATATATGAACTGTTAAAGTGAGGACAATAAACCTTGGATGCAAACTTTTTATACAGTTTTAAGAAATGGACTTCGTAAAAATTCAAGTACCATAGAAATGGGAGCTATTATCATTTTTCTAATATTAAAAAAGTGGTAAAATGGAAAATGTTAAGTTGGCTGTTTCATTCATTTTCCAAATTTTAGAACAAATTCTCAAAAGAAAAAAAAAGTAACAAAACCAAACCCTTACTAAGTAGAGGGTGAAAATAAAGCCAGTTTTTTCTATTGCTAAGATCTCACATATTCTTGGGGCACTATTAGTAAAAAGTCATTGAAAACAGGAGGCTCCAAAAGCTAAAGGGTAAATGATAATACATGTAATCCTTATCTATTCATAACCTGATTGACAGAAAAGTAGAACTGATAAATTATAGCAGCCAATTTGTCCAGGAAGGAAGGGAGATTAGGGTTTAATGGATCTCTTTAAATCTCAGAAGGCCATTCCAAGGAAAGAAAGATTAAGTTTGTTCTATTTGAGCTCATAGAATAGAATTAGGAGCAATGGGTGGTATAGAGAAGCAGATTTCAGTTTAATGTAAGGAAGAATTTAATAACTAGTCTCTCTAAAATGGAAAGCTGCTATTATGTGCATGACAATATTTCTTTTTCTATTTTGTATTTAAGTTTTAAATAAATAAAATAAAATAAAATTGAAAGCACTGTCACCTAAGATAATGAACTGTCTAATACTGGAAGTATTCCAGTCAGGAATGATGAGACTGAAATGAACTCTAGCTGCCTATGCCCAAGGGCTGCTCAAAACTGAATTAGTTCTAGGAGGATAGGGAGTCCTTACCTGGGGTATCTTGTCCCTGTTAAAGATGAGTGTGATCTTGGCACAGTTATTCCCCAGGTGTCCAGAATTAGGCTGGCAGGGGGTGCTTGGGACAAGGGGCTCCACTGGACTGCATTCCCCCCAAGCTGCACAAGGAGGCTGAAGGCATTTGGGGTAGGCTCTCTCCAGGCAGTCTTGACCACGTGGACACTGATCCTCTGTGTAGTCTGGATGTTTGGGTAACAGACAGGGCTTTCTCCCACACCATACCTGAAGGAAGAAACACAGACAGACACACACATACACACACACACACACACACACACACACACACACACACACACACACACACACACATCAGTACTGGTGTCTTCACCAGTGGTTAAAATAATCCCCAAGTCGTTTTTTAGAGATCACCCCTATTGTGTTGGTGAGATCTAATGGAACAAAAATGTTTAAATTAAGGGGCTACAGCTTAGGAATCATTATAATGGGATTTAGAAATAGAATCATTTTACTGATGATGATACCAAGGCCTAGAAAATTGAGTCTGGATACTTTCCTATATCCTAACATGCAAATATAAGAACAATCTTCCAAATCTGCTGGACTCCACACATGAAGATAGATTTTTTTTTTTTTTTAGTCCTGTACGCACTTCACAGGGTTGTTGTGAGGGTTAAATGAAGTATTATAGGGAAAAAACTTTTCAAATCTTGAAGCTCTTTGCACACACTAATGGTGGTGGTAGTAGTAGTATTAATAATGCCAGTACCATTTTCATGGTCAAAGTTTTCATTCAAACATTACAGCGGATACTATGCCCTTGATAAGTTTCTGGCCAAATATTCTGGCTTTACATTCATTTCATGGCAAGTCATTAGAGCTCTAGGTACAGAGAGGAGTTTCTAATCATAATTACTAGCTGAGTTAAGAATTTCATTTCTCCAGCAGTCTGAGACTTGCCCTTCTCCAACCTCCTTTTCTTTCTGTTCAAACCCATGAAGTATAGTAGAGAAGGTATCCTAGATTTCGCATCAGAGCATTTGGTTTTGAGTACTGATTCTGTTATTTATAAGCACCTTCCCTGCTCTGGGTCTCAAGGGGATGAGCTTAGATAATTTCTAAGAAAGCCTCCATATCTGTATGTAACCTATTGTGTGGGTGTTTTATAAGCCCACTTCAGAACCTAGCAAGGAATGGCAAAAAGAGACTAATATTAGAAGTAAGGAGGCTGAGGGTCCAGTTCCCAGCCCCATCACTAATTTACTGGTTTAATGCTGGACAACTAACATTCTCTGTGCCTTCGTTTTCTTAAGTAGATGGACTAGGTGACACCAGAGCTAGGTTCTCAGTCTATGATTCTATGCAGGAATACAGGCATAAAATCTAGTACCCACCCAGGGCCCTTCCTTACTGTGCTGCATTCAATGCGACCATCCATGCAGTGACATGTGTTGCACTCCTCGGTCCATTTGCTGCCATGTGGAAATGGCATGCCCTGTGACCAGCAAGATTTCCCAAATCTGATCACTGAGAAGGGAGGAAAACAAATTTTAAATGTTTATGTTCAACCAAAATGTCTGTTTAAAAATGTTACTAAAAAGGTCAAAGGTCAGCAAAATTACAGGACAAGAAGGCTTATGGGAAAGGAAGTCTGTCCCTCTCAGTCTCAAACACCAAAATCTTTGGTGTGTGGCGGTCTCCAGAGCTATCAATCCCTGGCTTTGTAATCCGAATGCTTACCTTCCTGGCATCTTTGCCCAGCTCTCCCAGGAGGGCAGATGCACTGGTACCCATTTATTTCATCCACACATGTTGCCCCATATGCACATGGGGAAGATTGGCATTCATCAATGTCTGCATGACAAATAGAACAATTCTCACTTCTAAAGTTTACAAAGCACTTTTCTCAAAACAATCCTGGAGGATAATGGGTGAGGCAGGGGGAGATGGTTAAGTAGTAGAAGTATGATGCTCATTTCAGAGGTGAAACTGAAAGTCAAATGGATTCATTGACTTACCCATAGGAACAACTGTCCAACCTGAGGTAAAGTGAGACAGAATGAAGGTTAGCATCAAGGGAAGTCATGGCAGTGACTTGGCAGCAGCCATTTTCCAAGGAGAAAGTGGGGATTAATGTGGGAAGATCTGATTCTCATCTTAGAACAAGAAGCAGCAGAATTCTAAGACCTGAGGCCAGAGGCCTTCTCTTCTCATACTCTCTCATAGTGGAGAGCCTCCAGCAAATAATCAGAAACACTGGGCTCTGCCATAGGATCATAAGGAGTATGAGGGAACAAGAGTTGGATTACATCTAAGGATCTCTTTTGGATCCTTTCTGGATCCAGTGGGAGAAAGGTTTTGAAAATACAGTTAACAGGTCTTGTCAGTATAACTTATCTCTTCATTTTAATAATGCAAAACCTGCCTGAGTCTTTCCATTTTTCATCTGGCCTTATAACTTCCACACTTAGCAGGGGAATCAGGATCTCTACCCCAAAGGATGCTAAGCCCAGCCTATGGCCAAGGCCAACAAGGAAAGACACTGAGGAGGCACTTGTTATGACTGCTGTCCCAACCAAGGGAAGAAGGGAAAGCTTGATGCAAATGAGTGGTTTGGATGGAGGCCTGTGTGCAGATGGAAACCAGACCACAGCTCCTAATACCTATGTGCCTGTACAACCATTCTTAATCAGATCCACCAGGATATTTAAGGTGTAGTGTAAAGACAACTGGGAATCAGGATCATAAATCATTAACCTAGTTAATAAAGGGAGCTAATAGTAAGTCAAAAAAGATGTATTGAATTCCGGCTATATGTCAGGCATAATATGGAATGCAAAGACAGGAAAAAGGCAATACTGTTTTCCAAGGTCTCACAGTCTAACAGGAGAGACATGAAAACAATATATACAAGCAAGATATAGTCAGGATAAGTTGGAAAATATGAATAGAGAGGAGGCATTAAAATTAAGGGGAATGAACAAAGATTTTCTGAAGGTGAGATTTTAGGTGGAACTTAAAGGATAACAGGGAAGTTAGGAAACAAATAAAGAGGGGGAATTGCCAGTGAAAATGCCGGAAGCTGTGAGAGGATGTATAAGGAAAGGTGGTGTCACAGAGAGATCATTTGATATAATTCTCTCATTTAGAAGAAAAGGAAAACAGGCTCACAGAAAGATTTATGCCTAAGGTCACATAGCTTATGTATATTATAGGTCTCTGGACTCCAAATCCTGTCTTCTTATGGCTGTATCACCAGAGCTCTAGTCCTAGTCTTTCATTAATTTATGATGCAACCTGGGATATGACCTTTCTCTCTCATGTGTAAAACAAAAGTTAGTTCTTCAGTCCCTTCTAATTCCAGCATGCTGTAATTCACTAAGTCTTGGCCTATAAATAAGAGTCTGGGATCATTATTTCTAAGTGGTTATGACTTTTGGCTGAGACATTTCTACCTTGAATCGGTTTCCTCATCTGTAATAAAGAAGTAATAACAATCACTGACTTGCCAGTCCACTGAAGCTGATGTGTGGATCCAGTGAAATTGTTTTGTCAACCATAAAACAAGGCATAAATGGGAAGACTGTTTACTGTGGACAGGTTGAAGGAAACAACCATAGAGATATTTGTCCTGCTAGAATATTTGGAGATTATTCAGCAAAATCTTATTTTTTTTAGAGGAATAAAACAAGATCTAAAAAATGAAATCCTAGTTAGGTAATAAAGCCTAGGTCCCTACTTTTTCTAACAGTGAACTCTTTGCCACTTTTCAAGGACTGGGTGGGGTGGGGAGGAACTAAATTTGTCAAATACCTATGACGCAATACCTGAAAAGGATGTTAAGATTACCAGGATAAAGAAATTAAAGCTTAAAGAAGGGGGACAGCCCAGTCAAACAGAGAGTCTTTTTCTGCCTGATATCCCAGACTCAGACATGCCATCCCCCTCACTCCCCAAAGGTCAACATCCCCACACACCCCATTTATATCCTTGTACTCACTGATTCTGCAATCAGGACCAGCAAACCCCGGGGCACAATTACAACGAAACCAATTCACTCCATCCACACAGATTCCTCCATTGTAGCTGCAAAACACCCCCAACTCCATAAGCATCAAACTACAGCAGAAACCATTAGTTCTAGCTTCTTAAGCTGTCCTTCATTTGCAAATTTCTAGCCTCCATTCATTGTTCTTCCAATGTTGTTCATTCTTAGATACTTCCCTTCACAATGTTAGCATTCTTTCTGTGTTAATTAAACACATACTTCCCCTTGTGAGTAGAGGACCTTAGCTCTTCTGGGGAACCCTTATTCAAAGAGGGCTTTTGACTAATGACTCGGGGCTATTCCCTTTACCTGTTAGTGGTAGATACACTTTCTCTAAAGATCCAACTCCCCATAGGCTAACCCAGGGATACTCACCATGGGTGAGGGTTGCAATCATTTGTATCTGAGAAAAAAAGAGAGAAAGTGTGAGGGACTGGTTTTTCAGTGGTGAGAGAGCTCAAGCTATAAACAGAACTAAGATCTGTGTTCACCACCAGAGATCCCCAAAATTATGGCGTTCCTACCCTCCTCAAGGAACTAAGAGTCTTTGCCAAGAGTTCTAAAGTCTCATATGGCAAGTAGGGAAGAAGCCACAATACTTTACTATGGTACTTGGTGAATATGAGGAAAAACTTCCTGAAAATCAAGAGTATCTAAAAATGGGATGGAGTGCTTGGGGTAGAAATGAAATTCTTCTTAATTGAGATCTTCAGGTAGATGCTGGAAGAACATTTGTTGAATGTACAGTAGAAAGCATTCTTGTTCAGGTACTAAGCTCTCTCTGTGATCCTTTCCATTAAGTGAAAGCAACCTGTATAATGCCACAGAATGGATTTTCATTATTCCTGGGGCTGGGAACTATATTCCAGGAATATTACATTAGCGTTTAGCACCTGAACTGAAGAATAACCCAAGTAAAGAAATAGAGTTAACCTCCAATCAGAGGCTGTTGGTTGTGACAAAATAGGTGAGAAATCAGCATAAATCTAAAATGAATGGCTGCTTCTTGACTTCACTATCAGGGGTTAGTGAGGTAATGAAAAGTATATTCATGCATGTATTTAACCTATATCAAATTGTTGCTATTTTGGGGAGGGGAGAAATAAAGGAGGGAGAGATGAAAATTTAGAACACAAAAATTTTACAAAAATGATTGTTTAAAACTATCTTTACATGTTTTGGAAAAAATAAAATACTATTTAAAAGAAAAGAAAAAAGTATATACAGATGGATGAGTCAGATCTCAGACCACCCCCCAGAGGCATCACTTTTCCATCTTCAAATTTAGGAAAGGTACAGATCTTTCTGCCTGTTTGCCTCAGTTACTTCATCTAAAAATGAAAATGGAGAAGTAAATGGCAAACTATTCCAGTACCTTTTCCAAGAAAATACCAAAAAAGGGCTAAGAAAGTCGGCTGGGACTAAAAGTAACTGAACAGCAACAATAATATGCAATCATCTTTGTTATCTGCATTGGCCCACTGTTTATTTTACTCTACTAATTCCCTACAACCAATATCCATGGGGCCCTCCTTGGAAAGGAGAACTAAGACAGCATTGGGAGTTCTTGGAGCCTTCTCTGACCTCATGCAACCAGATTCCAAAATTCTTTGTAATGACACTGCCAAGGGGTGAGGGTGGGAAAAAAAAAAAATCAAAGTTCAATGCAGCCAGAGTTAGGTTTTGTCCTTAAATGTATTGTCTGCCTCCTTCCCCTATTCAGCATAAAGACCAAAATGGTTCAGTGATGTAGAAGAAGAAGATATAGGAAAAATATATGGAAAAAAGGTCTAGACTTACTTTGAGTGCATGTGCGGCCTTCCCAACCATCTTTACAGATACAGGAAAAGGAATCACCACTGCCCACACATGTGCCACCATTCATGCATGGGTTCAGGAGACAGCTGCTATTCCTGGCTATGAGGGAAGAAACATTTTAATTTCCTAAAAAGAAGGTCACCAGTCCTCATACCTACCTGATCTGATCTGCTCAGTCCTGTCACATTCTATTCCTGTCACAAGGGATCAAAGGATCTAGAATTGAAAGGAAGCTTAGAGGTCATTAGCCCATTTTATAGATAAAGGAACTAAGTCTGAGAGAAATCAAGAGACCTGTTCAAAGTCTCATCCATTAACATGTAGGATTCCAAATTAGGTCTTGGCTCCAAATCCATTTTTCTTTCTACCTTGCCACTTTCAAGCAACAGAAACTAGACATCACCACTTCAGAAATGGGATGAAAAAATGATGCGATCTGGACAAAGGTCTTTGTGATGTTTTGATATATTAATCTGTAGAGGAAGTTAGGAGCCAGTCACAATACTCTATATCTCAAACTTGGCTACCATTGGCTTAGTTTCAATTTCCCCATTTATAAAAATCAGAGTTGGAACAGATAATCTTTTTTAATACAAATACAATAATTTTAAATATATTTCCATATTAGTCATGTTGTAAAAGAAAAATCTGAACTAAAGGGAAAAACTATGATGAAAATAAAAAGTAAAAATAGCATTCTTTGATCTACAACTATCTTCATAGTTCTTTCTCTAGATTTGGATGGCATTTTCTATCCCAAGTCTACAAAGAAGAGCTAGTCATAGTCAGCACACAATCTTGCTGATAATTTTTTAAAAATTATTTTATTTTTGATGTATGAAATAAAACAAGCATTTCTTTTTTTTCTAAGTTTTTTTTATTAATTTTTTTTTAAATTTTATAATTACTTTTTATTGACAGAACCCATGCCAGGGTAATTTTTTACATTATCCCTTGCACTCACTTCTGTTCCGATTTTCCCCCTCTTTCCCTCCACCCCCTGCCCTAGATGGCAAGCAGTCCTATATATGTTAAATATGTTGCAGTATATCCTAGATACACTATATGTATGCAGAACCGAACAGTCTTGTTGCACAGGGAGAATTGGATTCAGAAGGTAAAAATAACCCGGGAAGAAAAACAAAAATGCAAATAGTAAAACAAGTATTTCTATAATATAGTAGAATCTTTTTAAAAAATAATTACACTTGAAGCCTCCAATCTACAATCTCCAATAGTACAATTTACTATTTCTTTTAAATAGATAAAATTATCATTTAACATTTCCCCCCTTTTTTAAATTCTAAGGTCCCTTTCTAGTTTTAAATAATCTAAGCAGATTCTCTGCTATGACTTAAAACAATCCAGTAACACATTGTATATAGTCTCCCTGTGAGCTTGGCCCCTGATCAGCTGTGGCAGAGGTGGGAAGACAAGCAAGAAACAAAAGCAACTTCCTCAAAATCATCCTGTGAAGCAGGTAATACAAATCTTATTTTTTCCTTTTTATGGAGGAAGAAACACATTTTAATAGATTAAGTGACAGGTCCATGGGTTCAACTAGGTTGAAACATCTGGGATGGGACGTGGGTCTCCCAACTCCAACTCCAATTCTCCATCCACCATGCTATATTGCTTCAAAAATCACTTGGTTGTTGGGCTCACATTTTGGACAGGGAAATCTTGTCACGAGAACATTGAGAAATTGGGAGTTATTATCCTAGAAAAGTGGAGAATCCATCTAAGGAAAATGATAAGGAGGCTTTGGAGTAGGCTCCATTAATGCTATGATGTCCAGGAGAGAAATGACAGTTTTAATGATAGCTAGATTTCTTCTCTTCCTTTTAAATCTGCAAGTTTGTGCTTCTAAAACCAATTCACACACACACACACACACACACACACACACACACACACACCCCAAAACAAAACAAAAAAACAAGGAAAAAAGGCAGGAGGATATCATTAAACGTTGACTCACTAGCAGTTCAGACCATTATTTATGGTTCAGATTGACTGATTCTCAGTCAAGGGAGAGATCAGTATAATCCATAGTGATCCAGGAAGGCTTTTTAAAGCAAATGGGATTTTTTGAACAGGGATCTGAAAGAAGCACTGGGTTTAGAAAGATAGAGTAGGAGATAGTGTATCAGAATACAGACTGGATTTAATTTCCTACCTATAGGCTCCTATGGCGTCAGATGAATTACACAAGGCTCTGAAAAGGCAAAGGTCTTCCCCAAAGATACACAATGGAAATGGGCAGAGAGTGAGGATGGTGTTATGGAAGGCAAAGAGGCAATATGGCAATGGCACAGAACAACCTTGGAATCAAGACCTAGGTCCAAGTCTTGCCTCTGACATATAATGGACATGCCACTGGCCAGGTAACTTAACCTCTCAGAGCATAAGAAAATTCTCAGATTCTAAGGTTTAGGAATTTTGTTAGTTTGTATCAGTTGAAGATGCTTTTAGGTCAATAAAATCGCAGGTCAGGACACTCAAAAAAAAAAAAAAAAAAAGAAAGAAAGAACAATGGATAAGGAGTTAAGAGATATGGATTTCAATTCTGGCTTTGGCAAAGTCCCTTTTTTCCTATGGGCTATGGGCTTCAGGTTCCTCCTCTACAAAATAAGAGTTGAATTTGATCTCTACAATCTATACTAGTTCTAAATTCTATAAGCTAATGATTAAGGTCTCAAAGCCAAGCCTTCTACTTTCCTATAATGTGCCCCACAAAGGTGTGGCTCCCCCATCCTACCAGGTCCAGGTACCTGTATTACAAGTGCTGCCCTTCCATTCTGGGGGACAGATGCATCGGAAAGTGTCTCCACTGTCATAGCACGTGCCACCGTTGCTGCATGTGTTGGCATCACACTGGTATTCACCTGGGAACAAATAATAGATGCTCAGCATTGCCATGCCATCAGAGAGTTGCCAACCTGGTCTGACCCTATAGGGCAATCCTGAAGTTTCTCCTGCTATTATTCTCTGGATTAGTAGGAGAAACTTCTAATCCATATTTGATTATTAAAATAGGATCCAGGCTGCACAGAGCCATTCAACATCCTCTCATCCAGTTTTCCTTAAGAGCTAAGAAATTAGCCTTCTAGTGACAACTGGGTGGGAGGGTCACTGAAGTCTCTTGGAGTCCCTCCTTGCCACTGGTCCCAGATTTCCTTTCTCCTGTTCCCTGAGGTCAGGGCTTCATATTCCCTAACTATGAGGTTTATTATGCCCAGGATAAAATGAATCCCTGAGTAAAGGAAGCTTACCCCACAGTGTGGAAAACAGAAAGGCTTAAGAGCAAAAAAAAAAAAAAAATTGACAGAGCTTATTTGTGATGTGTCTTAATTCCATATCCATCCATTAGAGTGAGGGCATAGAGACAGATGATTTCAAACTAATTAAGGATGGTTCATGGAAGAGAAATTTTCAGGTCTGCTCTAGGAAGATTAAAGACTATGCTGCTTTAAGATTCAGGTTAGGGACCAGAGGCACAAATGGAAGAAGGAAGGTCTAATGTAAGAACAGATGAGTCAGTGAATTCAGAGATATAAATGTTTGATGAGATTGAGATATCATTTCTATGAATTTTAAAGAGACAATCTGGCCACAGTACAGACAAACAATCGGCAGGAATCAAACTTTCTCTGGTCTCAGAAGTTAGATGAACCACATTTCAGCTTTCTCACCTTCCCCAGAGGCAAAGAGAACAGGGCACAATCTATCTGTCTCTAGGTATCCATGCAGAGCTCCAAAGAAATATCAAATGAAAGTCAGTTTTTATCTCCAATTTCCATTTACTTCTATAGTTCTGGCCTGAATGCCTGGCTCTGGAAGGGCTATATCCACAATCTAATGTTCCAGATATTATCTACCTTTGAAATGATCTCAGTTTACACGTTCTTGTCAAAATTCATCTTCTAAACTCTGGGATTTAGCAAGTGATCAAGGAGGGAGAATAAAGAACAAGAAGGCAGAGGGTTGAGAAAACTAAACTTACGTGAGTGGCAGGTCTTGCCCTTCCAACCATCTCTGCATTCACAGTAGAAATCATTCAGTAAGTCAATGCAGTGGCCTCCATTATGACATGGGTCAGGGAAGCAGTCATTCAAATCTGGAGAAATAATGTGAGATGAGAGAAGGTACCTGGGAGAAGGTGTGTAGAAAGTAAAGGAGGAGCTAGGGCTAGCAAGCAGAAAGAAAGTCTGGGAAGGAAGTGAAACCAAAGACAGGCAGAGAATAGGTGATCTGTTACTGGATACAGCAGCTGCCAATCTCTTCCTGGTGAAGAGGTTAAAATGCAAGCAAGCCTTGTGTCAAACCCTGAGTGTGGCAACTGCTTAATAAATATTATGAAATCAGAATTTTATAATATCTAATACTTCACTACCCTATTTGTGCTTTTTAAAGAGATTCATTGATGTCCTTGTATTATCTTCATTTTTGATATTATCACTATTATTCCTAATTCCTCCTCCAAAAATAAATATAAAAGTCAATCACTATAGCAAAAAATAAAAAAGGATATGGGAAGCAAACTGGTACACTGGATTTGTCTTAACATATTTATTTCATTCTGTATCACTTCTGTGAGAAGAGATGGGAAATATAATTGATCATCAATCTTTTAGGAATAATGGATCATTTTACTAATCATAGTTCTTAGATTTTTGAAAGCTGTTTTTTTTTTCTTCACAAAGTTATAGTCTCTAATAATTGTGATTCTGGTTCTGCTTCACAGACGTCTCTGAATCCACTCCTTTTGTTATTTCTTATACTGTAATAATAATCCATTATATTCATATAACATAATTAGTTTAGCCATTCTCTGTTATGAAAGACATAATCTGATTACAGTTCTTTATTACAACATAAAGTGCTCTACAAATAGTTTTCTATACATGGGTATCTTTACCTTCTTTTTTGCTTCTCTTAAGGACAGATCAGGGCAGCTAGGTGACATAGTGGATAGAGCACCAAATCATTAAGACTTGAGTTCAATATGACCTCAGACATTTAATAGCTGTGACACTCTAGATAAGTCACTTAAGCCTGATTGCCTCAGATTCCTCACCCATAAAATGAGCTGGAGAAGGAAATGGCAAACTCCTCCAAGAGCTTTGCCAAGAAAACTCCAAATGGGATCACAAAGCATGGTACACAATTGAAATGACTTAACAACAAAAAGTCTAGTGATAGTGTCAAAGACTGCACAATTTAGTTGCTTTTTAGGTATCATTCTAAATTGCTTTCCAGAAAAGATGAACAAGTTGACAGTACATTAGTGCACCTGTCTTCCTCCATGCCCTTTAACAACTGCCTTTTCACCCTTTTTTCATATTTACCAAATGAGTGAATATGAGATGGAGCATCAAATTTGTTTTTAACATACATTTCTTTTATTCAAAGTAATTTGGATCATTTTAATATAGTTATTCATAATTTGATTTTGTTTATTAAGAAATTAACTCTTCCTTTATTCTACTTAACACTTCCTAGCTGTGTGATTCTGGGCAAGTCACTTAACCCCAATTGCCTCAGCAAAAAAATAAAAATAAAGTGTGTGTGTGTGTGTGTATATATATATATATATACATATATATATATGTATATTCCTTAATTCTTTATTAATACACACACCTAGATGGGAATAGAAATCTAAACATATAGAAAAGTAGGAAGTGAAAAGGATAAAGGTGGGGCAGAGCCAATAAAAGGGAGGGCAGTTTGGGGAGGTAAAAGTCAAAACATTTTTGAGAACGAACATGGTAAAAGAAGAGAAACAGTAAAATAAATAGCTATAAAATAGAATGGAGGGAAATACATAGTTGGTAATTATTAAAATACCAACTATGTAAACTATGGGAAAAAATTTTTCACGCGCGTTTCTATGATAAAGACTTAATTTCCCAAACAGAACACTGAGTCAAATTTATAAAAATAAAAGCCATTTTTTTTTCAGAGAATACGAACAGACAAAATTTTCAGTCATATAAAAAAATGCTCTAAATCATTATTGAAAAGAGAAATGCAAATTAAAACATCTATTAGACACCATCTCACACATGGTGAACTAGTTAATAATGACAGAAAAGAAAAATGACAAATGTTGAAGGAGATGTGAGAAAATTAAATCTCATGAAATTGTATATGGATTCAACCATTTTGGAAAACAAGTTGGAAGTAGGCGTAGTTCATTGGGATGAGCCACAAAGCCATACACACTCTTTGACCAAGCAATACTACTTCTAGGTCTATACCACAAAAAGATTTAAAAAAAAGAAAAAGGATCTTATGTGTACAAAAATATTTACAGCAGCTTTTTTGTGATGGCAAAGAATTGGAAATTGAGGGAATCAATTGGAAAATGGCTGGATGTTGTCTATGACTGATGGAATACTATTGGTTTTTTTTTTTTTTTGCTTTTTGCTGAGGCAATTGGGGTTAAGTGACTTGCCTAGGGTCATACTAGGCTAGGAAGTGTTAAGTATATGAACCCAGATTTGAACTCCTGACTTCTTCCTGACTTCAAGGCTGGTGCTCTATCTATCCACTGCACCATCTAACTGCCCAATACTATTATGTTTTAAGGAATGATGAACAGAATGCTGTCAGAAAACATGGAAAGACTGACATGAACTGATACAAAGTGAAATGAGTAGAACTAGAACATTGTACAACAGCAATGCATGATCTTATATGAATAACTTAGCTATTTTTTGTAATACAATAATTCAAGACAATTCTGTAGGACTTATGATGAAAGGCACTGTCTACCTCCAGAGAAAGAACTGGTAGAGCCTGAATGCAAATCACAAATATTTTTCTTTTTTTCTAAAGATTTTAATAATATTTTATTTTTCCAAATACATGAAAAGATAGTTTTCAACATTCACCTTGCAAAATCTTGTTTTCAATTGTTCTCCCTTTCCCTCCCTTACTAATTTCCCAAGACAGCAAAACATGTGCAATTCTTCTAAAATATTTCCATATTCATCATGCTGTGGAAGAAAAAAATCAGATCAAAAGGAAAAAATGTGAAAAAAAATCAGACAACATTAAAAAGGTGAAAACACTATGCTTTGATCTATGTTCAGTCTTTATAGTTCCCTCTCTGGATAAGGATGACATTTTCCAGCACAAGTCTGTTGGAATTACCTTCAATCCCCTCATTGTTGCAAAGAGTCAAGTCCATCACGACTTATCATCATATAACCTGATTTGACTGATTGCAGTGTATAATGATTCCTTGATTCTGCTCAGTTTACTTAGCATCAGTTCATGTCATTCTTTCCAGATTCTTTGAAATCAGCCTGCTCATAATTTCTTATAGAATAATAATATTCCATTACATTCATATACCATAATTTAATGGCTTATTCAGTCATTCCCCAACTGATGGGCATCCACTCAATTTCCAAGTTCCTTGCTGTAGAGGGCTGAAACTCTGAAAAGATGTGCTTGAATCAGACAGCAAAGCACATAAGTCTAATTATCTATTAAATATGAGATAATGGCTCCATATACATATATTCACATGACATGGTAATGTGATGGCTCTCCTCATGATATATGCTTGCTGAATGTTTGGTGATGAGAAAATCATAGGCAAGGATTGGAGGGCTGGGGAGAGAGAAGTCAGAGGCACTTGGCTGAAGGAAGAGGATGAGAGAAGTTGGAGACTCCAGACTCCAAAGTCGAGGATACATCTCTGACAAGCCACGAGGCAACTTGCCTGCTTCCTTCACTTCTCCCCCTAAAGACTAAGAACTTTGATTAATCCTGACTCTGACTGATCCTGGCCTCCAGGAAGCTAGTCCAGATATTACATTTGGCATTCCAAAGTGAACTAAGGACCTTAATTTCAGTGAAGAAGTCCCTGTGACCAGGAAACAGGGTAAGTATTAAAACAGACAAACAGGGAACTTTGTTAAGGGTTAAAAGTAACTTTCATTTTCTAGTTGAAATGGGGCATTAGGAAAATATTCTCCCCCACCCACACCCCGAGGGAGGTCTATAAAAAGCATGCTTAGACTAATAAAGAGGCAAGATTTTGCTTGTAACTTGAGAGCAGATTGGTGGACTCTTGGAAACATTACAATGCATGTCCCCTTGGTTCTCCAAGGAAGAAGAAATAGAGGCAGATAATTGGAAACTAGTAGGAGATCAACTATGTGAATATTACAATGATACTGGTCCTGATCCACTTTCTAAGGAAATATTCTATATATACAACATAATACAATTGGCCTTAAAGCATCCCACAAGTTCTAGAAAAAAGAAAAGTTTTAAGGAGAACAGCCAGACCAGGAAGCTTGAGGAAAAAGAGGAAGAGAAGGGGGAGGGTAGTAAAAAAAAATCTCTGAAAGGCATGGGGAGTTGAGTATGATGATTCTCACTCTCACAGCCCAGCTTCACCTCAGTCTACACCCGAGCAGGCTCTTGACCTACCCCATTAACTTCACCTTCCTGGGTAGAAGGAGGATAAGGAGTGGGAAGGGCAGTGATACCACCAATACTTCCCCACCCCCAGCAACCACCCCTGCCCTATGACTCTATTGCAAAAGGCACTACTTAAAGCCACAGAAGAAGGGTAGAATACAGCTGATTTAAGAATAGAAATTTATCCTGTGAATGAACAGCTTAACTCTTCAGGTCAAGAAAGGAGAAGACACATTCCTTTTAATCTAGAAATTATCAAAAGATCTAAAAAAGGCTTACACTCATTATAGGTCTATATCATCTTATGTTAAGATGTTATTACAGAATTTGGCTTATGAAATTTTAACCCCTAGTGACTGGAAATCTATAGCAAGGACAAGCTTAGAATCTGGACAAAACTTGTGGCTTTCTGAATATAGTGAACTCTATAGGATACAAGCTCAATGAAATAGGCAACTTGGAGTTAATACACCAATTACCTGTGACCAACTAACAGGTGTAGGTTCTTATGCAGACATTTCAGCACAGATTAACTACCCCATAGCAGCATATGAGCAAATTGCTTCTGCTGCTATCAAAGCATGGGGCACCTTCCCAGGAAGGCAAGATAGAGGGGGAAACCTTCACAAAAATAGAGCAAGGTCCAAATAAACCCTTTGCTGATTTCATGGGACATCTACAGACAGCTGCCATATGAACTATTGGTGAAAATTCAGTTACAGAAATTATGATAAGATAACTTGCTAAAGAAAATCCTAATAAAGTTTGCAAAAGAATTATACTAGGACTACACAAGGATGATCCTTTAGAGGAGAATATAAGACGCTGTGTCACAGTGAGTACAAATACCTTTTATGATGCAGACTTCCCAGGATACAAGCATGAGAAGACAGAGTCCCTTTTGGCAAGGGACTTCCAGAGAGACTTGTCAATGCTTTCAATGTGGTAAAGTAGGGCATTTGAAAGCTCAATGTTGGCATAAAGACAGTGAGAAAACAGGGTGGGAGAACAAGACCCAAAACCCCATGTCCAAAATGCAACAGAAGCTTCCATTGGGCATCAGAATGTAGAATGATTCAGGGAAACAGAATGAGGGGCTCAAGGCAAAAAACACTTGGGGCATGATGGCAGCCAATACTACACCCAGAGAGTCTTTGGGAGTTCAATACTCAGACATGACCAATTAGCCAAGAAGCAATCTGATGGGAGAAAGGGATTACAATTGGGGATAATAGAATTGTATGCAGCTGGGACTACTGAGCTATCTCCTGGAGAGGTGAAATCTGTTCCTCTCCAGCCTATGGATCCCTTTCCTCCAGGCACATTAGGCTTAACCATTTCACCTCCTGAGAGTACTTGCAAAACAGTGTCCATCCACACACTGATGTGGGAAACTGGGGAATGTGTAGATAATATCCCAGTCACTAATACAGGCAGACAATGAGTGACTTATCAACCAGGAGAAGTAGTAGCATCGAGTTTACTGATACAGACTCCTAATGGGGCAATCTGGTGATAGTTGCCCAGATTGTGACTCTAAGCAAAGAATCCAGGAATATTCTGGACAGCAGCTGTGACAGCTGACTGATCTATGCTCACTATCTATATACGAGGCATACCATTAGAAGGATTGGTAGACACAGGTGCAGATTGTACAGTTATTAGAGGTGCCAACTGGCCCAGTCATTGGCTAAAGATTTAGGCAGACACCTATATATCTGTCATAGAAGGATCAATAGCAACTGAAATTAGTGCTACCCCTTTGAGATGGGCATTTGAAGGTGAAACAGGAGTTTTTAGTGCTTTTGCAGTTGAATAAATCCCCATCAAGCTGTGGGGAAGAGACATTTTACAATAGTTAGGATTACAAATGAGTACTTTGGCTTTTTAGGCAGGGCTGCTGTTGGAAGACCTGCCAACACACTTACCTGTTCCTATTCAATGGAAAAGTGATACATCAGTGTAGATAGAACAGTGGCCCTGATAAAATTCAGGCCTTATTAAATATAGTATAGGAGCAACTTGACCAAGGATACTTACAACCTTCTCTAAGTCCTTGGAATTCCCCTGTATTTGTTGTAAGAAAGAAATCTGGAAAATGGAGCATGTTGACTGATTTAAGAAAAGTAAATGAACAGATAGAAACTATTGGAACTCTTCAGTCTGGACTTCCACCTCCTACTCAATTATCTAGAGAATGGCCTCTTTGGGTTATATACATTAAGGACTGTTTCTATTCTCTCTCTAGATAAGGAAAATATGGAAAGATTTGCCTTTTCAGTGCCCAGCGTTAACTTAGGTGAGCCTTATAAAAGATATGAATGGACAGTCTTGCCACAGGGAATGAAAAATAGCCCTACTATGTACCAAATGTATGTTGCTGTTGCTCTTACTCCAATAAGAAAAGCATTTCCAAAAGTAATGTGATTACATTACATGGATGACATATTGGGATGTGCACCTGAGGAACAAATGTTAGAAGCATGTCTATAAAAGACTATAAAAACACTAAGGAACTACAAATTGCATATAGCTCCAGAAAAAATTCAAAGACATGCTCCTTTTCAATATTTAGGATATGAAGTATACCCTAAGGTATACAAAAACTTTCCTTAAGAACAGAAAAGCTTAAATTATTTAAATTATTACCTTAAATTATTTTCAGATATTGATAGGAGATATCCAATGGATGCATCCAGTGTTAGGCTGGACTACCTATCAATTACAACCATTATATGACATTTTAAGGGGAGACACTGCTTTAAACTCACCACACCAGCCTACAAAAGAAGCTCAGGAGGCTTTGAGAGAAGTTGAATTGGCTTTTATTCAATGTGGTTGAAAGAGCCATTCAAAAACTCATGGAAATATAAGTTTTTGCTACGAAAGAGACACTCATAGCAGTTCTTTACCAAGGAGAGAGTGGGATAGAGTGGATGAACTTCCCAGCACAACCAGAACAAAGGCTTACTCCTTACCCAGTATTAGTGGCTAGAATTTTATTAAAGGCCATTAAGCGAGCAGTACAATTATCTGGGATAAGACCTGACAAGATATACAACTTTTATACTAATGCACAAATTAATGTATGCTGTAAAATCATCCTAGAGTGGCAAATTTTATTGGCCAGGGCTCCAAATTTTAGACAAGGGTTTCCATTAAAGAGAACCCAACTATTACATAATTAGCGATAGATTCTTGAAAAAAAAAAAGGTTCCTAAAGTTCCTCTTAAAGGACCAACTATCTTTACAGATGCATCCAAATATAACATTTGTGCTATGTACTCTTGTGCCTTAATTATCAAGAGAGTAGTCAGTCAAGAGAGAACTCCTTTTCAGATCACTCAGCTGAATGAATTGTATGCAATCATTCTAGCTCTTACTTATTATCCAGAAGATATAAATATAATATCTGATTCGGCCTATTCAGTAGGTGTGGTACAAAGAATTGCCACAGCCCAAATAAAATTTGCAGCTTCCAATATATATCAGCTCTTTAAGGAACTTCAAGAGCAAGTGAGAAAGCATCCAAGTAAGATTTATATCTTGCATGTCCACTCACATACTGGATTTCCAGGTCCTATTTTTGATGGTAATTTAAAGGTATATAGCCTTTTAACAATGTCACCCAATATGCCTTTATTTTAGGCAGCCCAAGAATCTCAATCTAAATATCATCAGGCTTCTCGAGGTTTATATTTGCAATATGGGATAATGAAAAAGGAAGGTAGGAGCATAGTAAAACCCCCTACAGCTTGCCTTCCTTTCCACACCCTTACACTCCCTTCAGGGAAGAACCCTTGTGGTTTGAGACCAATGAAATTTGGCAAATGGCAAATTTGACCCATTATAAATCTTTTGGTCATCTGCCTTTTATCCATGTTGTAATAGATACCTTTTCAGGATTTACTTTTGCAATGCCAGCAGCAAAAGAGACAGCCCAAGTGGTCACTGAATTCCTTATACAAGCATTTGCAATTATGGATGTGCCACAAGCAATAAAAACAGATAATGGATCTGCATATACTTCTAAACATTTTGTACACTTTTGTGCATAGTATAAGATTTTACACACCACTAGTCTACCCTTCAATCCTTAAGGACAGGCAATAGTAGGGAGGAGAAACAGACATCACAACACTCCTTTAAAAAACAATAGAAAGGGGGAGCCACAGGAGAACTTCAAAATTTAGCTCTTTATACAATTAACTTCTTGATTTTTGACCAAGATGCACTGGCTCTGGCAGACAGGTTTTATAACCCACCAAAAAGGCAGTGTCCAGTGCGAGCAGCTCCACTATCTTTAGTAATCTCCAGGTGACATGGAAAGATCCAGAAAGTAGTAATAAGACTGTTGCAGGACTTCAAAAACTTGCAGAGATCATTGGATTCCCAGACACATAAAGTAATAGATAATAGTTTGGTTTTGGTCTCTTGGCTGCTGAAGGAGGCGTATGTGTGATTGTTATTTACATACCCTCCTTCTAGGACTTCTGGAAATCTTTTACAATACCATGTTGATTCATATTGTTTGTCATATCACTACTTGCATATACAATTCATGTTTGTTACACCACATTGAGCCTGCACCGGCTGTGGGGAGAGTCATCACTATTAGCCTGTGCTTTATTGCTATATGCTTGTGTAATAACTCCCATGCTAATGAATTTGTATATACTGTTTCTAATAAGACCCTTCAGCCCAGAAACCCACTAATAATATCTGGTTTGACTCCCCACTTCCCTTTGGTATTTTTCATCTCTCTTCCTGAGAAATCAGGGAGGGTGTGATCTTCTCCTTTTTAGTGCTTTCACCTTCTTTCCTGAGAAGTCAGGGGGGTCATGATCACCTCCTTTTTGGTGTTTTAACCTCCTTTCTTAAGAAGTCAGGGAGGGCATGACCACCTTCTTTTTGAGGTTCTCACCTCCCTGAGAAGTCAGGGAGGGCATGACCACCTGTGTTCTAAAATAAAAAAAAGCAAGCGATGTAGAGGACTGAAACTCTAAAAAGGTGTGCTTGAATCAGACAGGAGAGCACTTAAGGCTAATTATCTATTGGATGTGAGACAATAGCTCTATAGACATATATTTAGATGATATGGTAATGTGATGGCTCTCCTCATGATTGGTGCTTGCTGAATATTTGGTGGTAAGAAAATCATAGGCAAGCATTGGCGAGCTGGAGAGAGAGAAGTCAGAGGCACTGTAGGAAGAGGATGAGAGAAGCTGGAGACTCCAGACTCTAGAATCAAGGATACATCTCTGGCAAGCTGTGTGGCAGTTTGCCTGCCTCCTTCACTTCTCCCCCTAACGACCAAGAACTTTGAATAATCTTGACTCTGACAGATCCTGAGACCCTCCAGAGAGGGTCATTTTAATTTTAGTTGAGTGCAGAGGACTTTTATAACAAACATGGAGAAATATTGGAGGGCTGTGCTTTTCCAGTATTAAACATGCATGCGTTAACCTTGCGGCAGTTTATTTTCTCATTGTGTGTGTATCTATAGCTTTTCTCTGCAGCATGATTTCTCTTTGGATAATGCCCCTTATGGCACAACTAGTTATCAGTAACTGAATGTATTTTAATCATTATGGCTGCTTCTGTTTTTCATTAACAAAGGTTATACATATGTTAGCATATTAGCTTCTTTGCACCCATGACCTATTTATGTATGAATCATTTGTAATGAGAGAGTGTGTGCCAATGAAATTATAAGTTTGTGTGGTTTTTAAAAATTCTGGACATATACCTTGCCACTACAAAAAAGCCTGCTACAATATTTTTGCACACGTAAGTTCTTTTCCCTCTTTTATGATCTCTTTGGGATATAGACCCAATAGAAACACTGCTGGATTTTTTTCTTTAAAAAAAAAAAGGGAGAGAAACGGGTGAGGGAGGGAGGAAGGGATAGAAAGAGACAAGAGACAGACAAAAACATGTAATGGGCTGAAGCTCTTGAGTCTGAAGTCCCAAGTACTTGAGGCTAATTAGCAATTCGACAATACTCTATTAATATATGCTTGGAGAAAGAATGGCCAGGCCCACTCTCTGTGCAAGTCTGATATGTTGTACAGGAGATTGCATAGTGGATTTGGTGGGTGGAGTGTGAGAGCCAGAGGCACTGCTAGCTGGATTTGTGTTGGGATTACTCTCACTTCATATGCCATTCCCCTTCACCTCTGCAAAGAATAAAGATCAAGGATTTTCCCTTATCCTGACTTCCTGACTCCAGCTGATTTTGAAATACACGGTCATCACAAAGACAAAAAAAGAAAAACCTCTTCCTATTCTTTGACAATTTATTGTGTAATGTTCATGTTAAATACTTCTACAAATTCCCTATATATCTTGTATTTCAAACATTTATAGAAAAAGTTTGCTTCAAAGATTTTTCCCCAGTTAAGTGATTTTCATTTTGATTTTAACTTTATTAATTTTGTTTGTGCAAAACCTTTTCAATTTTACATATTCAGAATTGTCTATTTATCTTGTGATCCTTTTTCATCATGTTAGGTCACAAACTCTTTCCTTATTCCAAGATTGTAAGAGTTATCTTCTTCCCTGACTCTGGTTTATGATATGACTTTTATGTATAGACTTTGCATCCATTTAGAGCTTCCTACAATAACTAATATGAGATTTTTAACCTTTTTTGTATCATACATCCTACTCTTTTGGCAATCCAATAAAGCCTCAGAATATTATTTTTAAATGCATAAAATAAAATGCAAAAAATTACAAAAGAATTTATTTATATTGAAACAGCTATGAATTTTTTTTTAAAAAGTTCATGAACCTAGGTTATAATGCTTGGTCTAAGCCTAATTTTTGTCAGACTGCTTTTCTAGTACTACCAGCTAATTTTGCTGAAGAACAATTCTTTATCCCAGTAGTTGGTATTTTGGGTTTTAATGAACATTTTACTACTGTATTCATTTGTTTCTGGATCTTGGATACCTACTCATTCCACTATTTTTCTATTATGTGACCACTACCAAATAGTTTTAGTAATTACTATTGAGTAGTGGAGTTTGACATCTGATATTTCTTTCTTTATTTCCCCAATATTTGTCTTGAGATGTTTGATCTTCAGTTATTCCAGATGAATACTGCAATTATATTTTCTCTTTTGCTAAAAGAGTCCTCTGATGAATGAATCTATAACAAATTGGGTAGTTTTTAATTTTTTTATTATTTTGGCATTATTCAACCTAAGTAGATAGCTCTCCAATTAATTTGTTTATATATTTTTAAGGAATATTTTATAATTTTTTATTTATATAATTACATTCTAAAGTTGAATAGAATTTTTTTTCTGTATCTTGCTGCTGAATTTTATTAGTAATACATAGAAAGACTAATGATATTTGTGGATTTACTTTATATCTTATTACTTATTTGAACTGTTAATTATTTCAGTTAAATTTTAGTTGACTCTAGGTCTAAACAATGTCATTTTTTTTTAAAGAATATTTTTACTTCTTCTTTGACCATACTTATTCCCTGAATTCCTTTTTTTTGTCTTAATGATGTCACAAATAATTTTTCTATATCAAGTTAACAATCGTAGCAATGGGTATCCTTACTTTAGTATTTATCTTATTGGAAAGGCTTTCAATATTTTGCCACTAAAGATGATGTCAGTGCTTGATCTTAGATTGATAACAGCTGCCATATTGCAGATCACTGGCCCTATTCTCAGCCAGGATCTTCATAATCATCATCCAGGGGAATTTCTTTTGATAAAGGATACTTCATCCCATCAGCCATCACCCACACTAATGACCAGCTGCCACCAATGAGGCAGACAAGCTAGCCTCTATGAAACAGGAAGAGACAGGCAGGTAGTATATGGCATAGCAATCAAATTATCACTGCTTATATCCCTGTGGAAACAAATTAGGCTCCTGTACCCAAGTTCTAATAACAGCATGGATGCTAGCCACCCAGCACCTTTAGCTAACTTTTGGGGAGACGACCCTTGTGAAGAAGGAAGGGGCTTCCCACCTCCATCATCACCAACTTGATAAAACCAAGCGCTCTGGGATAGTAGTAAGCTAGTTTATTGCCCTTGTTTTCAGCCAGTCTCCTGTATTCTATGACTAAGAAATCCTTACAGAGATACAATAAATGACTTTACAGCTGTGCTGTAGCTCCCAACTTCTCACAAGTCATAACTATAGAACATCCAGAAATAAAAGTGTCAATGCCAAAATCTCTGGCATCATCAAATGGTTTAAATCAAATGACGTTTATTAATGGAAATGACACTAAAAAAGAGGCATTTTGATCTCTTTTGCCACGGCATACAAAGATTTGGTCTGAAACTGAAATCTTCTGTTATGTGTCACCTCCCTTTATGAGCTGCTTAAAGAGACTGTCTTGATTTATATTCTTTGCAAAAAAAAATTTATATTCTTTACCAAAAACCTTAATAGAGGTTTCCTCACTAATTTATATTGAGGAATGTTCTATTTGTTCTTAGTTTTAAAATGTTATTAAAATAAAGGGAATAGTATAGATTTTGTATATAATGTGGTCCATATTTAGTTTCTGTAACACTGAACCAACTTTGTATTCCTTGTGCAAAATCTAAACTGGTCATAGTATATAATTTCACTAATACTGTATTCAATAATTTTGTACCAATTTATTAGGATCACTGGTCTACAGTTTTATTTTTCTGGTTTGTGTCTCCCCGGTTGAAGTAAATAGGGGCATGTTTATCTAATAGAAAGAATCTAGTAAGATCCCTATTTTGCTTATTTTTGTAAACATTTTATCTAATATTACAATTAATTCTCCTGAATGGTTGATAGCATTCACTCAAACTTATTGGATCTTGGGTTGTTTTTTGTTTTCATTTATTTTGTTTTGGGGGAAGCATTCCTTTATAGCATCTTCAATTTCTTTATCAGAGGTTGGGTTAATTACATTTTCTTTTTTTAACTGTTTATGAGTATTTTTTATATTTTCTGCTCATATGGACATATGAATGTTCATCATTTACTAATCGATTTTATTGTCATGAGATCAAAATAATTTCCTTTATTTTCTCATGTTGTGAATTATCTTTCCATTTTTGAACTAGCAATTTGCTTTTTTAAAGAAATCAGATTAGCTAAATGTTTGTTAGCTGTTTTTAATTGTTATATTCAATTCTCATTTAATTCTAAAAATCTCTTTATATTTGTTTGATTAAATTGTAATGAAGTTTTTATGTCTGTAAACATGGTTAATTTTCCCTTTCAATTATCACCTGAGGTCTAGTAAATTTCATTTTTCTAAAATTCTATTCCCGTACTTAACTTTTTCCCCTTATATATAATTTTGTTACTTTTGTCTAGAAGTATGAAAGGGGAAAAATGTCACCAAATATTAGTTTTGCTATCTATTTCTTCTTGTAGTTCAATTTTTACCTCCAAGTTCTAAGAAACTGACATTTGGTACATATATATTGAATGTTATTTTGTCAGTTATGGTACACCTTAAGTTTCAGTGTTCCATTTTTACTATTATTTTGTCTGAGATGATTAATAATGTTCATTCATTCAACTGTGACTCTTTGTGACCCCAAGGATCAGAGTATGCCAAGATCTTTTTATCCTCCACTATTTCTCAAATTCTGTCCAAGTTCATGTTCATTGTTTTCATGATAATATTTATTCATCCCATCCTCTGCTGTCCTCTTTATGTTTTTTGCCTTCACTCTTTCTCAACCATTGTGTTAACTATATAGATCTTTGTCAACAAGATGATGTCTCTGCTTTTTCAGTATGCTGTCCAGATTTGCCATGGCTTTTTTCCCTAGAAGCAAGCATCTATTAATTTTGTAACTACATTTAACATCTACAGTGATCTTTGAGCACAAGAATTTGAAATTTGACACTGTTTCCATTTCTTCTTCCTTTATTTGCCAATAGGATCAAGACTGTTACCAAGGTCTTTGTTTTTTTGTTATTTCAAATCAATTTTTCTTTTCTTTTTTCATCCTTATCAACTAACTTTATAATTTCTCTTTATTTCTGTCTTAAAGTGGTATTATCTGCATATTTGAGATTGTTGATATTTGACAACCTTAATTCCAAATTTTGATTTATCCAGCCCAGAATTTTACGATATACTATGCAAAATATTAAATAAATATGGTAACAATATACAATCTTATCATTTTCCTCTTCTAACCTTAAATCACTTGTTCAATTCTAACAATTCTACCTAGGAGACAAAGTTAGATGGATCAGCTATTCCCATCTTTTAAGGACTTGTCACATTTTGTTGTGATGCATACAGTCAAATGCTTTAGTTATGTAGTCAATGAAGGAAAAGTAGATGTTTTTCTGGAACTCTCTTGCTTTCCCCATAACACAGAGATTATTGGTTTTTTGATCTCTAGTTTCTCTACCTTTTTGAAAACCAGCTAACTCTTCTGGCAATTCTTGGTTCACATATTGCTGAATACTAGCCTGAATAAGATTAAGCATAATCTTACTGATGTGTGAATCGAGCACAATATTTGGTAATTTGAACATTTCTTGGCATTATCCTTCTTTAGGAAAACCAATCTTTTCCAATTTGTTGCCATACTGAATATAGCACTTTAACAATATCATTTCTATAAGGTTTTAAATAGTAGGATGTCTGGCTAGATCATCATGGTGATTATTAGTGTTGTTAAGATCTTTTTTTTTAATTTTAAATTTAAAAAAATTTAAGATCTTTCTCATATAGTTCTTGTGTGTATTTTTGCCACCACCTCTTAAAGCATTTCTGCTTTTCTTAAATCCTTAGCATTTTTGGCTTTTATTATGTCTATTTTTGCAGGAACTTTCTCTTGATATTGCTCATTTTCTTAAAAGAAATCTCATCTTTCTCATTCTACTGTTTCCTTTTATTTCTTTGCACTGTTCATTTAAGAATATCTTCTCCCTCCTTGTTCTCTGCAATTTTGTCTTTCCTTCTTTCCTTGGCTATTTGTAAAGCCTCATTGGACAGCCATTTTGCTTTCTTGCTTTTCTCTTTGTATGTTTTTTTGTTGCTGCCCTCAGTACAATACTGCAAACCTCTGTCCATGGTTCTCCAGGCACACTATCTACCAAATCTAATACCTTAATTCTATTTTATATTCATAAAGGATGTTATTTAGGTCATACCTGTGAGATGATGGCTACCTCTGTTTTTAGTTTATTTGAAGCAAAATAAATTTTGTTTTAGCACTTTGTTTTAATTCTATGTGAAACTTAAAAATGTAAGTATATTTCTTATAAATAACATTATTGAATGCTATCTTTTCATTCTATTACTCTCCTCTTTGTTTTATGTGAATTAATTTCATTTACAATTACTGTTATTATTAATTGTATAATTTCATTCCATTATTACCCAATTATACCTTTCCTTTTTTTCCTGCCTTTTCAAGGAAGAAAGAAGCAATCTGTTTATCACTGAATCTATAACTGAAGTCCTCTCTTCAAACTTTTCCTTTCTTCCCTTTACAAAACCCTAATCTCTGTTTTTTATTGTTCTCAATCATTCCTTACATGATCAACCTTCTGAAATTGAAATTTATTTTAGTTTTGACTAGTCTTCCCTGTAAGATCTATTCTCCCACAAACTCTTTCCCTGTTTAATGGATTTCTACATTAAAATGTGTGTGTGTGTGTCTGTGTGTGTGTGTGTGTGTGTGTGTGTGTGGTGTGGGTATGTGGTGTGTGGTGTGTGTGTGGTGTGTGTAACCATCCTCTGGTTAAAATAAGAGGAAGTTAATGAGATGCTTGCTTCTCTACAATCCTTCTTTTGTTTATATCTTTTTCTCTAATGTCCAACTAATGCAAACTAATAAGTTCCTCCCTCTTCTACCTAATTCCTTTCATAATATGTAATATCTCTTCTCTTTTCCCTTCTTTAAAAAATTAAACAAAATTCAACAAAATCAATACCTGAACTCTATTTTATTTAATTACTTTTGTGACTCCTAAAGAGGTAGTGACATTCTCTCTCATTGGATCAAAATATTGTAGACTTCATCATTACTTAACCTTTTTCAGTTGCTCAGATGTATTTAACCTATGTTTCTCTCATCTCTAGGATTTGTATTTGTAAGATTTTACTTAAAATTTTAAAAAGCAATTTCTGAAAGCTCTCCATTCTATTAAAGATCCATTTCCACTCCATCTTACCCCAATCCTTATTTTGCAGGGTGAAAGTTATTCTTATTGCAAGTCTTTATAATTTCTCTTTTAAATTTTCATATTTCAAGATTTTCTATTCTTTAAGGTGGTTGGGGCTAAGTCTTGCATAATCCTGATTGAGTCTTTGGTACTCAAACCTTTTCACTACTTGCAGTATTTTTACTGACTTGGAAGTTCTACATTTTATCTATGCTATTCCTGGATGATATTAGTTTAGAATTTCTTTTTTGAAGGTCACCAATGGCATCACTTTGTTCTCTAATTCTTAAAGATCTGGGCAGTCTTCACTTACCATTTTATGAACTTTAATAGTCAGGGTTTTTTCAAAATCATGGTTTTCAGAAAGTTTGATAATTCTTATATTCTCATTCCTTGTCTTCTTTTTCAGATTAGCTATTTTTGAAAACATTAGCTATTTTCTTCATTTTCCCCAACCTTTTCCTATATTTTTCAGTATTTCCAACAATTTTATTATTTCTTGATGCTTCATAGAGTTGTACTTGCTCCATTCTATTTTTAAGGAGTCTATTACCTTGGTAAAAGCTTCCTACTTTCTGTTTTAAGCTTTTCAGATTTCTCCTTTCAAATTCTAATTAAATTTTATCTCTTATTTTATTTATTTCATCCACTCTAGTAGTCCTTGAAGCCATTTTCTCTTCTGAGGATACTGTGGAATTATATACTCTTATTCTGGATTTTCTTTAAGATTCACTCAACTTTCTACACTGTATTTGATTTCTTCTTCTGTATACTCATATTTCTAGCATCAGTTCTTGCACTGCAATTTTGTGCACTGGCCTTTTACACTCTTAAAAATGGGTTGAATAGATCTTGTTTGTCCTGTCCCCTAGATGAAGTGGCAGTATTAGGTTCTCAATCTCAATTTCTGGTGATCTATTTTAGATTCTGGCCGGCCCTGGCTAAAATCAGTTTTTTTCCATTCTTTACTTTGGCACTGAGAGGCCCCATTGGGATTCTTGATATTATACTGGCTTAAGGCTTTTTGCACAATATCCCTGATGCCAGTGCCTGGATACCAAATTGGCTCTGTCTTTCTATTATGGTTTCCAGGGCTCCAAGGAATGCACAGACTGGCCAATCTCCCTTCATAATTATCCACTGGAGTTGGTTCCATCCTCGAATCTCTTCTAATCAGCCAGGGCCAGAATCTGGTCTTGTTTATTAGAGCTTGATCTTCTCAGAGAAATGGCTGATTTTAGGTCTATTTGTGAAAACTTTTGCTGGTTTCCCTGGCATATCTTCTGTCTTTACCTCCTGCTTCTGGCCCACTTATCTATACACACACTGAAATTTCTCTGGTATTGCTCTAATTCCCAGCTCAACTGGTCTCCAGAGTTATATAAATTTAAGCTGGCTCCTCTGACAGTATTCCTTAACACCTTTCACTGGCTTCCATTCTTGCCTGAAGATGTGCTAACTTCCTCGGTAAGACAGCTCAATCCACTCCTGCTAGAAAATATCTTTTGATATATAGTTCTGCATTATCCAATGCAGAAAACCTTATGATTCCTATACTAGTATTTCTGAAGTTCTTATTTGTTGGGGGTTTAATGGAAGAGTTGATTTCTTTACTGTCTTTCACATCAGCATCTTTAAGCAATCCTGTTAATGTCAACATTGTCCTGTTAAATACCAATTCTTAATCATAAATGCATTAAATTCACTAAGTTATCACATAAGTGGATGGCTTTGAGCCAAAAAAAATCTAGGTTCTAGCTGTGGTTCTGCCACTAATTTACTGTGTGACCCTGTACATAAATCTTTTTTTCTTTGGGAGTTTCAGTTTCCCAAAGTTCTCTAAGGTCTCTTCCACTCTCTAACGGAAGCACATTCTAATTTTAAGTCTTATGTTCTCTGTGCTGGTTATTCCATGGAGAAAGATAAGAAGACTCATTCACTGCCCTGGAGAGAGCTACTAGTTTTGGGGAAGGATATGTAGAGCAATGAACAAAAAGGCAGGTCATAATTCAATTATGTGGTACAAACAATGAGGAATATATCAGCTGAAGAAGGGATCAGTGGACACTGAGCAAGACTTCCTGGAAGAGATGGAAGTTGAAATGGGCCTGAAATGATAAGATTTTTATAATAGAGAAAAATGGGGAGAATTCTCCAGGCAGAGTAAACAGAATAAATAAAAGTATAGATATGAAAATGAGCATAATGTCTAATTTTAAATTTAGTGTATTTCACAATTCTATGCCGCTTCTAAATTCCTTATAGCTCTAACATCATCATTCATTTTAACATCAACACAAAACTAATGAGCTCAGGAATAAGCTTAGAAAACAGCTAGAAGGGGCATTGCTGATGATATAGGATACCATCTTTTCATTCAACAGAGGTTAGACATAGATATGCTCTCCAAGGTCACACTGGTAAGAAAATGGCAAGCCACAATTTGTATCTTGGTCTTCTACAGGAAAAGGTAAAGTGATTTCTCATGTCTGGCTCCTCATGCTTCTCTGTACCTACCCTTACTTTCTGATGTATTCCCCAAGAACATCAAGCACAGTGTTCGACAGATAATTGAGTAAATATGAACTGCCTGAGTTGTCACAAAAGAAGCTTCCTTCTTATTCAACAATTTATAAGGAAGTGGATGGATTGTTTTTCCCAATGTGGGGAAATGACTTTGTAGCAAGTAACAAGGTTATTAATAATATTCAAAGTGAATGAAATGGGACAGAAGGAAAAATGAAGCAGTTCAATCATCTTCTACTATTATACTCCAAATATAATCTATATCTAGAGTAACTCACTGAAATTAATTAAAAATTGAATGTTTACAGGTACTAGAAGTTTGTTTTCATTTTAAGATGAAAAATATACTCTGAATTTACATTCAGTCTAAATTCCAGCTTCTTGAACTGTGGAATCCCATATGGGGTCTCATAATTGAATGTGGGAGTTTTGAAATTATGACTTATTATCAATAATTATCATATTTAATTTCTACATCTATTTTATATACTATATATACTATATACTATAGTACATATATACTATATATATGTATTTATATATATACTATATTTATATAGTTTATATACTATATAGTATATAATATATACTATATTATATGTACATACTATATATACCTAAAAATTTCTCAGACAAAAAAGATTGTGAGTGGAAAAAATCTAAGTCTTGATTTAAAGGGCCTTTCTGCTGACATCCCAGTGCCTGAATTCTGAGATGTTTTGATTTCTTCTGGGGACAAAAAGGCTTCTGCTTCAGATTATGGTAAATGAAGTCATGAAAATATTCTCTTATATGTGCTCTTATAGTCATACTATCTGTTGTTAATGTCAAAGATGAAGAAATGATTGGGGAAAGCTATTTGAGAGACTATATGTACCCCCCAAAGCTCCAATTTTGATATGTCAGCTTTAAAAAGTTAAATGTTATGTGATGATCAACTGTGAAGGGACTTGACTCTTGGACTTGTGATGGAGAGAGCCATCTGCACCCAGAAAGACTGTGGGAACCAAATGTGGGTCACAACACAGTATTTTCACCTTTTTTGTTGTTGTTTGCTTGCATTTTGTTCTCTTTCATTTTTTTTTTCCTTTTTGATCTGATTTTTCTGTGCAGCATAATTGTGGAAGTATGTATAGAAAAATTGCACATGTTTAATCTTTACTGAATTACTTGCTGTCTAGGAGTAGGGGGTAGAGGAAAGGGAGGGAGATGAATGCTGAAAACTATCTTTGTATGTATTTTGAAAATAAGAAGCTATTATTTTAAAAGTTAATTTTTTATTATAGCTTTTTATTGACAAAACATATACATAGGTAATTTTTCAACATTGACCCTTGTGAAAACTTCTGTTCCAACTTTTCCCCTCCTTCCCTCCATCCCCTCCCCTATATGGCAGGTAGTCCTATACATGTTAAATATGTTAAAAACAATATATTGTATACATATTTATACAGTTGTCTTGCTACACAAGAAAAATCAGATTTAGAAAGAAGGTAAAAATAATTTGGGAAGAAAAACAAAAAATGCAAGCAAACAATAATAGAAAGAGTGTAATTGTTATGTTGTAGTCCATACTCATTTCGCAGTGTTCTTTCGTTGGTAGCTGATTCTGTTCATTATTGATCAACTGGAACTGATTTGGATCTTTGCATTAGCAAAGATAGCCACTTCCATCAGAATTGATTGTCATATAGTATTGTTGTTGAAGTGTATAATGATCTCCTGGTTCTGCTCATTTCACTTAGCATCAGTTCATGTATGTCTCTCCAAGTCTCTTTGAAATCATCCTGCTAGTCATTTCTTATAGAACAATAATATTCCATAACATTCATATACCATAATTTACCTAGCCATTCTCCAATTGATGGGCACTCAATTTCCAGTTTCTAGCCACTACAAACAGGGCTGCCACAAACATTTTGGCACATACAGGTCCCTTTCCCTTCTTTACTATCTCTTTGGGATATAAGCCCAGCAGTAACACTGCTGGATCAAAGGTTATGCACCATTTGACAAAAGTTAAATACTTTTGAGGATGCAGACACCAAGAAATAAGAAAAGAAGTGACTTGCCCAAAACTGTGAAGCTTGTAAGGGAAGAGATAATTTAATTAGGCTGATTAGAATTAGACCCTCACAAGCTGAGAAGATTAGAGCCTGCATGAAAGCAGGTGTGTGCAGAGCACAGAGGGAGGAGTTGCCAAGGTCATATATCATCTGGCCTAGGCTTTACTCACTGGTGTCACACAGCTCGCCCTCCCAGCCACTGGGGCAGAAGCACTGGAAGGAGTCGACTTCATCAATACAGGTACCTCCATTTTGGCATGGCATCCCCAGGCAGTCATTGATATCTGTGAAGGAAAAGAAGCTAAAACTGAGTCACTGGAATAGGACAGAGAAAGAAAGAAGACATTTTCCCCAATCCACCCAAGAAGTCCTTCTAAGGAAAAAATATATATATGTTTAACAACAGACTGGGATACTTCTGGAGTAGCCAGAAGGTGTATTCAATTCTAAATCCAATTATATAGAAATTATATGAAAAATTATATAGAAATCGCAATCACAGGTGGCAGATACAGAATCTTTGAGAAGATTTTTTTTGGAGGGGATGATAAGAGGAAGAATAGGATCCAGATGTTAACCCATCAGTTTATTGATTCATGTTCTAAATACATAGGAGCTTCTAGCTTTTTTGTTCTAGGGAAAATAAGGGAGGAAAAAATGGACCAGGACCTCAGACTCACTCTCATGGCAGTAGGTTCCAGTGAATCCACTCTCACAGGTACATGTGAAATTACCCCCAGGCTGGCTGATGCAATGTCCATGGGGCCCGCACACCTTGGAAGAGATGAATCTCGTAGTGTTGGTGAAGACCTCAATTTCACAACTGTTTATTACTGGACATGAGATAAGGAGGAAAAGAAGGAGGGAAGCAGTGGGTATATGTCTTGAAGTTGTCCAGGTTTCTGTCTGTCACACCATTCCATCATTTTTGTCCACTCTCTGTTCCCAAAGCAGAGGCAGGAGAAGAAAATTCAAGCCTGCCGTTCGATGAAAAGTATAAGCCCTAGTGTGAATACTCTATTTTATTTATTCCCAGTCATGTTGTTTCCCTAGGGCCAGAGTAGACAAAGCTCTGGCTCAGGAGTCAAGAGGTTGGAGTTTTAATCCTGGCTCTGCCCCTGACTCAACAGATTCACTTACTGAACTTAGGCTCAATTTTCCTACTTGTTAAAAAATCCTGTTTTACAAGGTTGTATTTGTGTGGCTTTGTTGTACATTCTGAAAAGTAATGGACTTGGAGTCTCTAAGAAAGCTAGTTTCAAGGTCTCATTCTGACATTTATGACACTGGACAATTCACTCTGATTTCTCTGAATCTTCATCTGTTTCTTTACTTGTAATTTAAGGATAAATGTTTTTACTATATGTGCTTCTTAGGGTTATTGTGGAGAGAGTGCTTTATAAGCAAGAGAACCATGCACTATTATTACTGTTATAGGAGAAAAGGAATTTGATTGTCACCGAGCAGGTGACAGAGCTGAACTCTAACCCTCTCAGTTTACAAGTAGCAAGCTTAGGGCAGAGCAGGGACCTTCAGATCCCAGTTCTCCTGAAACAGACTCTAGCTTAGCACTACTGACTCTACTGTGTGCTTCCTTCCTTCTATTAGTATTAGGTTATAATCTATATCCATAAAAGAAGCACCTACATAGATGAATTCATAGTTCCTCTAAATATCAAAAAGTAATTATTCCCATTTTCTATAGCATTAACTCATAGTATGAGGACTATCATTCTGACTTCCAGATAAGTAAACTGAACTTCAGATAAGAGAAATGATATGCTTGTAATCGCATAGCTAGTCAAGTGTGAGAATAGATGCAAACCCAGGTTTTCTGCCTTGCTGCTTACTTATCCAATAACACTAGACCTTGATCCTGAGTCCTGGCCCCAAAGCTGTCACGTCCTCAATCCTTGTCAGTAACCCTGCCTGCCATGCTGTATCAAATGGCTTGTGTCCTGTGGGACTGGGGGAAATCAAACACCTTTGCAAGAGCCATTCCTGCAGTGGTCTTTAGGGTAGGAGCAATTCTTCCCATCGTAGTCTTCAGGACAGGCACAGTAATAATCTCCCTCCAGGCTGTAGCAGCGGGCTCCGTTTTGGCAGGGGTAGGGCTCACAGAAATCAATGTCCACCTAGAAGGACAGATGCCAGGTATGAGCCATAGAGCTTCCCCAAGGGGAGACTGGGGGTTCCCAGATCTACCACAGGAAACAGGATCATATCTGTAGGACATGGGCTATTTTAACATAGTAATTAATCATATCCAAACCCTAAGTCCTCTCTTCTCCAGATTAATTTCTTCAAATAGTCCTGAGAATGGGAAGGCCACAGGTAAGAAATAAAGTAGGTGTATTTCAAACAGCTAAATCTCTTCCCCATCTTTCTCAGGGAATCATAGGTTGGCAACACAATGAGGGATGGGGAGTGGTGGAGCATGGCTATATCTGAGTAAAAAGGGATCAATGGGACATGGGATTAATTCTACATTTCCTAGACAAATCTAGAATTATTTTAGGAAAATCTAAGTCAAGCTTCTAAAAAATGCCTTTAACTTCAGTGACTCAGTAATTCCTCCTCACAATGGCAGGGAGAAGACCAAGACCATGAACAACCTCTGGCAGAGTTAAAGTTAAGTCAAAGTCTTTGAGGATGAGCCTGGTGATGGCCTATACTTTTGTCATCTAAAGACTACCTCAGTATGGCCCAAGTTCATTACCAATACATTAGCCCAGAGGAAATTTTTCTTAATTATAACTACTCATAAAAAAGGGTTTGTTAAGGCCTGAATAACATTATAAAAGTATAACGTATGGATTGCCAGGTCCAAAGTTCTAGGTATAGGAGGTACTCAGGGGTCTGAATTGGTTAGGAGATTTTAATGTATCAATTCCTCACATGCCTTCTCCCAATTCTTACTGTTCCTCTTCTCTTCTTCTGCACATATCTCATAGCATCCTACCTAATTACCTAGAACTGTGCTAGATTGTGATGTTATTGTGGGAGCAGAATAGTTTTTGTTAACTATATTCAGTCCTCCCCCGCCAATATGGCTCTGTAAGGGGTATTATTAACAACTGAGCTTGGGAAATGGGTAGTGATGAACATCATAAGCTTGTTTTCCTTGGCTTAGCAACTAATATCTTTTGTTTGAAAAAAAGACTTACCTTTGACTTAAGGCAGTTGTGCCAAATAAAATCAGGGGCTACTAAATTAGACAGAAGGATCCCTGTGGGCTTAGAAATTGACTTAGAAAATCAGATATTGAAATTATTTATGCTTTACTATATTTTAATTTATTTTGTTAAATATTTTCCAATTACATGTTAATCTTGATTTAGCAGCACTCAGTTGTAGGTCTCATGCCTGACAGTTTATTTAGGGAACCACTGCTTAAAGTTACTCAGGGAAAGAGGTTTTTACTTTTTTTTTTTTTAATTTTTTTTAATATTTTATTTTATTTTATAATAACTATATTGACAGAATCCATGCCAGGGTAATTTTTTTTTTACAACATTATCCCTTGCACTCGCTTCTGTTCCAATTTTTTCCCTCCCTCCCTCCACCCCCTCCCCTAGATGGCAAGCAGTCCTATATATGTTAGATATGTTGCAGTATATCCTAGATACAATGTATGTTTGCAGAACCGAGCAATTCTCTTGTTGCACAGGGAAAATTGGAATCAGAAGGTAAAAACAACTCGGAAAGAAAAACAAAAATGCAAATAGTTTACATTCGTTTCCCAATGTTCTTTCTTTGGGTGTAGCTGCTTCTGTCCATCATTTATCAATTGAAACTGAGTCTTTGTCAAAGAAATCCACTTCCATCAGAATACATCCTCATACAATATCGTTGTCGAAGTGTAAAGTGATCTCCTGGTTCTGCTCATTTCACTTAACATCAGTTCATGTAAGTCTCTCCAAGCTGCTCTGTATTCATCCTGCTGGTCATTTCTTACAGAACAATAATATTCCATAACATTCATATACCACAATTTACCGAGCCATTCTCCAATTGATGGGCATCCATTCAATTTCCAGTTTCTAGCCACTACAAACAGGGCTGCCACAAACATTTTGGCACATACAGGTCCAGGGAAAGAGTTTTTTGAAGGTGTCTACTGAGCTTTCTCACTCAATTACAGAATCTTAGAATCTCAGAGTTGGAAAAGAGGCCAGAGAAAACATAGCCCAAATCATATTTAAACAAAAAACTCTTATACAACTATGTTCCAATTATTTAGTCTCGATTAAACACTTCCAGGCTTCAGTCCCACTCAAGACAACCTCTTTCACTGCTAGATAACTGTGGCATTTTGAAAATGAATCTTCGAATTGTAAATGTTTAACATATATTGCATTACTTGCCATCTAGAGGAAGGGGTGGAGGGAAGAGAGAGAGAAAAAAAATTGGAACACAAGCTTTTACGAGGGTGGATGTTGTGTTTTGAAAATAAAAAGCTTTATTTAAAAAAGTTTTTAAAAATATGTTTCCTAAGATCAAGGACTGTCTCTGTTTTTCTATTTGTGTTACTAGTGTTTAACCAGTACTTTACTCATAAAAAAACAATAAATACTTTATCATTCATTAGGAAAAAAAAAAGAATTTTCATTTTGAGCTGAAGTCTGCATTTTGCTAACAAAGTTATAAGTTCTAGTTTTTCTTTCTAAGATCACATATACAAAGTTTGTTTTCTTTTTCCATGTGACAGACCTTTGGATATTTTAACAGTGATTATATCTCCATATCCAACTACTTAGCTTCTCTTTCTTCAAGTCAAAAATCTCTAGTTCTTTTAATTATTCCTGATTTCCCAGTTTCCAATGCTCTCAACATCCTGATTGCTCTTCATTTTGTTAACAGAATTATTGAAATTTAGTGCCCAGAAATAAACATGTCTGATGTATTCTAACTAGGGCAGAGGACATTGAGACTATTATATCTCTAAGTCATGATACTTGATCATCAGTGCAACCTAGTGGAAGTCAATGGCTCTCACAGGTCATTCCAGAATATCTTAGAAGGAAACATCTGTATTTCTCCAAACATGTCTGTGGGAGGCCCAGCCCCAAAGCTTCCTAGCCAAACTAACTGAATCATGCAGAGGTGCACTCCCTGACCTTCACAAGGATAGTGTGGTATTTCCTCTGCTTGCATAGATAGGACAGGGGGTGGGGAGGGGACTGGGAAGGCTTCCAGACAACATGTGGACTTTTTATTCACCACAAGAAAGCCTTTAGGCCACTCTAGGCTGTAGCAACTTCAAAAGCTTGTCTGAAATATCTCTTTCAAAACTGAAACTCTGATTTTTCTCCTAAGGAGCAGCCACCATTTCTGAAATGTAAATTTGAACAAAATTCAAACTCCAATGCTGAGGAGTCCTTGTAAAAAAGTCATTCATCTTCTCAGAAACAGACTTATCCTATTTCTATGCAGAATTTGTCATCATGTTCCAGCAAGCAATACCAGGGGCCAAAGGAGATATACATCCCTCCAAGGAAGCTCCATGGCAGTCAGAATACCCTTATTTTATCTGCCATTATCTATGGAAAGGAAAGATGACCATGTCCCTCTCTAAATACTCTATTTGTCCCGCTGCCCCCCAACCCTACCCCATTCCTAACATTCCTCCCTCAGTGTATATGATCTCCAAAGAAATGATAACACTTAAATGTTGCCAATGGTAGATTGCAAGTATTGTTCTCTGTTTGCAAACTAGATACTTAATTATTAACATGGGATTTCAGAACAGGAAGCGATCTTAGAAAATCATCCAGCCTAGTACCTTCATTTTATAAGTGATGAAACAAGTACAGCAAGATTAAGGGATTTGCTAAAATTCACAAAGGTTAAGTGTTGGAGTTTGAATTCAAATCCAGGCCTTGGGTTCCAAATCCAGTGTAATTGTTACAATTTACTGTAATATCTCCTAATAAGCAGTGCAGGAAACTACACAGCTTAGCTGGGCTGTTTCCTTGTGTATTTTCTAGGGGTACTGTTCACCCTAAAGGATGTATTTTGAGAATGAAGCAAGCTCTCAGATCTCTCCTATCAGACACCTCCACTCATTTCCTTCCAACAGTCAGGAGTTTCCCTTTCCAATTTCCACTCAGTACTGGGGACTGATGAGGGCGGAAAGGGTAGAGGGGAGAATACTTCCTGTTATAATGAAAACAGGCAGCTAGTTCAGCCTACTTAACCTCATCCCAGTCCCAAATTTTCAGGACCCAGGGTCAAGAACCCTACCAAGAGTCATGGAATTCCCTATCAGGAAAGAGCCTTCAAAGACCCTTAGCTCAATATTTATCTATCTGAAAAGTAATCTACGTGACATTCATCATAAGGAATCATTAAATTGTGCTCACAAATGTTTAGTGACAGAGGAGCTCACTAGCTTTCTGAGGTGGGTAAGAAGTTATTCTTTATATTGAGGTGAAATATGCAACAATCTCAAAATTGGAATCTGAGCAGAGGCCACCTATCTTGTCCAACTCAATACCTGAAAAAGAATCCCCTCTATAACACTTCTAAGCAAATGCTTGGAAGATTTCCAGTGATGTAGAACTTACTACTTTACCCACAGCAACCAGTTTTACACTGTGCAGTTGGTTAGGAAGTCATTCTCTTTTAATTGAACTGAAGTGTACCTCCTCTTTTCCCCCCTGCCTCAACATACCCAAGATTCTTTTAGAAAATCAAAACAAACCCTGGAGGCCATGATAATAGAAACAATAAGTTAAACTAAGCAAGGAGACATTTATTATCTATCACTTACTACCTCCCATGAAGCAAGACAGGGGGCCTTAATATTTTGTGTATTCCCATTTTAGGGTAACAAAGACCCTGATGGCTCTTAAGAAGGGAGGGGAAATTGGATCATAAGTAACATTTTTTATTTAGAAAGAAAAACCTTAAAATCTGCAGGCCAGAATTGATTCAATTAGTATGAGAAACATGTAGTATGAGAATTTAGAATTCCATCTAGCCAAACACTAGATCTCAGCAAAGTTCACATAAGAAAATATGTTCACATAAAAAGAGAGACTTCTATGCATGATTCTTAAATGAAATAGAGTACACTACAACAATACCCTCAGACCAGATTTCCTGGGGACTTTTTCACCAAAAGACCTCATGGAACCCTCCCCCTGCCACCCCCCCCCCACTTCCCCACATTCTGCAATAACCAGGGTTTTTGGATTTTTAAAATTACTCTTTTTATTCCAGTCTCCCTTTTCGTGGTCCCACAAACCATATATGTGGTTATCATCAGTATTACCCAGGGAAAGAGAAAACCATTCACTTACCTCACAGAAAACACCAGAGAAACCCTTGGTGCAGTGGCAGCGAAAGCCATCCACTAAATCCTCACAAAGCCCCCTATTCTGGCAAGGGTTGCTGGCACATTCATTCTTCTCCAGCTCACAGTGCCTGCCTATAAAGCCCCGGGGACAAAGGCACTGATAGCCATTCACCTCATCCTAGTTAATACAAGGCAGAAGAAAACAGGACTCAAATTACCATCATCATCATCACCATTTCCCTTAGATTTGCAAAGTACTACCTGTGAAATGGGTGGTGCCAAGTGATGTTGTTTTTAATATTACTATTACTACATGAGACATTTTGCAGATGAGGAAAAAAAAAAGGATGGTTTATTGTAGGACACACAACTAATAAGTAAACCCAGGCCCCAGATTTAATGCTATAAAGCAGGGATCCTCAAACTTTTTAAATAGGGGGCCAGTTCACTGTCCCTCAGACTGTTGGAGGGCCAGACTATAGTAAAAACAAAAACTTTGTTTTGTAAGCCTTTAAATAAAGAAATTTCATAGCCCTGGGTGAGGGGGATAATCGTCCTCAGCTGCCGCATCTGGCTCACGGGCCATAGTTTGAGGACCCCTGCTATAAAGGATCTGATCAAGTTCAACCCCATTATGTTACAGAGGAGGAATTGGAGGTCCAGATATTCTAAGTAACTTGCACAAGGCTACAGAGGTAGCTGACAGGCCATGATTCAAAACCAATTTCTCTGAATGAATCCAATGATCAAGAAAGGTAATTGATTCTAGGGAAGCTGTTCACTAAGGAAAGCAAAGAATATGTTTAATCCATCCTTGTACCTCTCTGACCTCCAGAATGCCAAGCATAGGGCTGTTCTGATAATCGTCATTTAGTAAATATTGACCATTTGACTGAACAATACTGGCTATGTGTATCACAGAAAAAATTAGTCAACTTCAAACCTTATGTTTCAAATTATCAATGCTGAAGGAACAAAATGAATGAATTACAAATTTAATGGACAATTTTGATTATAAAATTGAAAAACTTTTATACAAGCAAAATAAATAGTTATAAGAGAAATAGCCGGGGTGGGGGGGGAATCCTCACAATGTGTTTCTCTGATAATGGTATTTTAGGGAACTATTTCCTTTATATATAAAAACAAGAACCATTTCCCAATAGATAAATGGTGAAAGAATATTAATCAGGAGTTTTCAAGGAAAGAAATCTAAGATATCACCAACCATGTGAAAAAAAAATCAAATAACTAATAAGAAAAATTTAAATTAAAACATGTCAAGATTCCACCTCACATCTCACATTGGCAATATGACCAACAAGAAAAATGACAACTGTTGGAAGCACCATGGGAAGACAAACACATTAATATAAATGTAAATTGTCTAGACAATTCTCAAAAGCAATCTGGAACTATGCCTAAAAGGCATGTGCCTATTCTTTGATCTAGAATTACTTCTAGGTATATGACCAAAAAAATAAAAGACAAGAAGTAAAGGAGCCATATATACAAAAATATTTATAACAGCACTTTTTGATATTGAAAACTAGAGGGATACTCACCATTGGGGAAATTATGGTATATGAAGATATAAATAATAGTATTATTGTATTATAAAGAAATTGAAAAGAATAGATTCAGAGAAATTTGGGAAGGCTTGTATGAACTAAAGCAGAAATAAAGTGAGCAGAACCAATAGAACAATTTATACAATGTCTACAATATTGTAAGGAAAAACAACCTTCACATACTATGATTAATCCAATAATTAATCCAAATTCCAGAGGATTGATGACAAAGCATGCTGCTGACTTCCTGACAAAGATGTTATGAACTAGAGGTACAAAATTAGCCATGCATTTTCAAATGCAAATGTAAGAATTTGTTTTCTGTGATTATACTTATTTATTAAAAAAAAAAAAAAAAAAAGAGGGTGTTCTGCAAAGAGCCAAAGAGACTAGGGTAGGAATGTGGCTATAGTAACATCAAATAAAATTTATTAAAAAAAAAAAAAAAAAAATCCAAGTCAACCCTGAATCACTATTTCCTCTTTGCCCAATGTCTAGGGCCTGCATTCTAAAAATCTTTGATATATACTAGAAATGGAAAGGTTGTCACTTTGGATAAACATGCCTGGCACAGAATAGACACTTAAAAAGTGCTTACTGAATTGAAATAGATAGACTGTTACCTTGCATATGCCTCCATTCTGACACTGCCCCTGGCAATCATTGATATCTAGAAAACAAAACACAGATTTCACTGTCTATTCACAGAGAAAAGGAGGAAGAAAAGGGACAGAGGGAGGGAAATAAAAGGGAGAGGGAGAGAGAGGGAAGAAGAAAAGAGATAGAGAGGGAAAGGGTAGAAAGAGGGGAAAGACAGATGGACAAACATCTTTCTTCAGACCAAAGGACATATATTTATGTCAAACAACTTCTCTATAGGCAAGACATTCAGAAATTATGAATACTGAACAAGCATCCAAAGAAGAAGTTCCGTTCTAATGCAGATAATGATTAATTATGAGTTTATATTTTTGGACTGGACCAGTGACCTCATTGGTAAAAGGAAACTCCCTCTAATAATACAACTGAGTCTTAAAGTGTTGCCCAGGGCAAAGAGAAGGTTAAGTGACTTACTGCAGAGCCAGTAAAATTTCACCAGTAGGATTTAAATCCTTATCTCCCTTACTCCAAGGCCAACTGTCTATCTATTGGGCAAGGTGCATTTCATAAAAACAATCACTTGTATGATTTTCATAGCACTTTAAGGTTTACTTTCTTTTTCTTCTTACAACTAATCACATGAGATTGGAACTAAAAATACCATTACTGACCAATCTCTATTTTGCAGATGAGCAAATTCAGGCCTGAAATGCTTGAGTTTTAAATCAGTTGCCCTGTTACAAAAAGCATTTCTACTGACTTTCATTGGGCACCAGATGAGCCATTTTAAGACTATTAACTCATGTGTACCTTTGGCTTAAGCTTAAAGATAATAATATGAGAAAGGAAAAATTCAGAGTTTACTCAGTCTGGAAAGTTACCAAGAAAATGACATGGACACATCACAAATCTATAAAAGAATTAGGGTCTTTTTAGGAGGAACCTGAAGGAGGGACTTTGAGGTCCAAGACTATCATAACTTTGTAATTCAGGGGAATAATCAGGCTGACACGATAGATGGAATCAAAAAAGGTTTGGGTAATCCTCTTGAGGTCAGAGCAGAAGGGCTTAAGGAAAATTAAGACTGAACAGTGTATTCATCAATCAGGGCTCATTCCTGCAAATGAAGAGCTAATATTTCCTTCCCAGAACTTCTAGAGGGTCAAAGAGAACTTGTTGGACTTCCTTTCCATTCATTTAGCTGAGCAATTTACAGAATCAAATAATTTCATCTACTTCAATTTCCTCATTTTAAAGATAGAAGAACAGAGGTTAGGGGAAGAGTTGGGGGAGGATATGTTCAAGGTCACAAGGATACATGTGGCAGATCAGATTCTCCCATGTCTTGCAGTCCTGACATTCACCCATAGGGCATTAGGGAGACATCTGCCCCCTGAAGAAATAAGGCCACTTCTCCCCCAGGGTCCTCAGGGCAATACTAACTGATATGACAATTCACTCCTTTCCATCCCGGGATGCAGTCACAGTAATATCCACCAATCAGATTTTTGCAAGAAAAAGCATTAAGACAGGGCTTCCCCTCACATTCATTAGCGTCTGTGAAAAAAAGAGAAGAGAATAAAGCTTGCACCACCAAACACAGGTTCTTGCCTAGCTATCAAAGCAAGATACCAGCTCCCACACACCCATGAAAGTCCTCACACCCAGCAAGCAAGAGGAAAAAAAAGAGGGATGAGAAACAGGAGCTGATGACATCAGGACACAGGATGATTAGTCTGGGTTACCAGAGCCTACAAGAGACAAATGGGGGGAAGTGGCATATGAAACATAGACTGGTTAATTTTAGGCTCTATCTGTGGAGCCTACATGCCATCTCCATGCCAATCCTCTACCACCTAAAATCCTTGCACTGAACATAAGAAATCTAAATACTTCCCCCAACCCTGGGGAGAGTCAGAAGGCAATGCGCTGAAAGGATAGAATAGGTACACATACACAAAGTGTAAAGTCTTGGTTTGATGAGACTCAGGCAGAAGTTTTGTGAGTCAAGTGAATAAATGTCTGCCTGGAGGATAAGGCAGGTGGAAGCAGCCAAGGGTCTGTGTCCCTGAGGCTGAGCATACTTCCCAAGGTCCCAAGAACATCTTCTTACCCAGCTGGCACGTTGTGCCCACCCACTGCTGGGGGCAGATGCACTCAAAGCCATTCACCTGGTCAATGCAGGTGCCTCCACGGGCACAGGGATTGGATGCACACTCATCAATATCTGCAAAGAATATTCATGCAAGAGGAAAAATTCAGAAATTAGGGAATATGAAGAGAACTTGGCCATCAGTCAGAAAAATTAGCTGAGAATCCATTATAGGCAAGACCCAGTGCTAGTGAAGGAGGTGAAGGGAGGAGATGGATTTCCCACTTCTCCAGGAGCCTCCTTTCCAAAGAACAGTTTAAGATTCAAGAATCTACACACTCATATTCTGCCTTCTTTTCCCTTATAAAACCAAGCACAGTGAAGCCCCTGAACTGGTCTTAGCTGTCTAGAAAAGCTCCCCAAAGGTAAGAACTTCTGTTGTCTTTCCAGAGTAGCTAAGCAACATCGATAGGATGAATGAGACCAGTACTTTCCAAGGCCATATCTTTGCTCTAATTTCTCCTTTCTCTATAATTATTCTCATGATGATCTAATTTACTCCCTTTGCTTCAACTAACCCCTATATGGAGGGCTTCCTAAGTCTGGATATTCTGCCCAGACCTGTATTCTGAGCTTCAGACCTGTGTTTCCAACTACTTCCAAGATATCTTCATCTTAATGTTCTAGCATCTAATATATAACATATTCTAGTTTCTCTTCTTAAGCCTATTCTCCTAACTTTAACATTTTTTTAATTTGACATCACTTTATTCTTCATACTTGAAATCCATTTTTAACTTTTCCCTCACTTTCATCTCACATATCCAGTTAATTATCAGGTACTGTTGATTCCACATCATTAACAGCAATCAAGACTCCTCTATTGCTTTGGCCCTTAGTGGTCTCCCTAATCCTATTCCTGGTCTTGGCTCCAATTCTTCAATCACATTCTGCCATATCTGACTTACTAATAAACAGATTTAGTAGTATTAATCCTCTGTTCAAAATCCTCTAGTAGCTTATGAAGTAAAATTCTATCTCTTTAATCTAGTATTCAGTCAACAATCCAGTAATGAACATTTATTTATTAAGGATTTAACCATGTACCAGGCATTGTGCTAACTGCTAAAGATGCAAATAAAAGCAAAATTTGTCCCTGTCTTCAGAGTTCACATTATGAAAAGGGAGACAAACATGAAAATAGGTATATTCAACAATAAAGAATAGAGGAAAGCTAATCTCAGAGAAAAGGCACCAGAGCAGCTGGAAGGACCAAAAATGACTTTCATCTCTTGGTAAATGGGCATTTTTCATGTTTCCTTATATTATTCATCACGTGATTTGTATTCTTACATATACTGTGAGTTTCCTGAGGGTAGAGAATCTATCTTAAGCATTTCACCCCATAGTACAGTCTGATATAAAAGTCAAAGCTTTTGACTACTGAATTACAAAAACATGAATAAATGAATGAATGTGAAAAGACTGCATATCCCCTGTTCATACTGGCATGCAATCAATATTTTTTTGAGTGTTGGGGCTTGCAGTCTATTTGCTTAGATACTCTTCCCACTACCTGGGAGAAAAAGGTGCCAAATATAAACTGTGAAGTACCTACCAATGGCACAGGTGGGCCCACTCCACCCTGAGGGACAGTGGCACTCAAAACTTGAGAAGACTTCATGGCAGGAGCCACCATTGGCACAGGGATTAGACACACATGCATGTTCCACTGTGGGGAAAAACAAACAAAATTCCTCAAAGCCACTGTCTATGGTAACATGCCAAGCCAACAGAGAAGAAAAAGACACCATTCTTCAACTGATGCCTTTCCTTAGTCCACCCCAACCACATTCCCAGTTACTATGCTTGAGGTCAGGGCACGTGACCAATTTTTTCTCATTATATCCTTCCCATTATCCTGGAAAGGAGGCAGGATAGAGTTTACCATGCCCATTTTATAGATAAGGAAATCAAGGCTTGGGGAAGTACAATAATTCACTCTTACTTCACACACCCAGATGATAGAAGAATGGGGCCTGGATCCCAGGTTTTATGAGTACCTACTCAGGGACCTGAGCCACACTGATAATAGTTTCCCACCAGAGAAAAAAAGCAATTAAGAAGAAGGTCTTTGAGACCCCACATATGATACCCCGAAGGAGCTGAGGCACCCTGGCACTAGCATTCATACCGATCTCACAGTTCTTTCCTGAGTAGCCATCAGGGCAGGCACATTGATACTGGTCAGGCTCTGTGTTCATACATGTTCCTCCATTGGTACACGGATGGTGACTTCCACAGTAGTTCAGGTCTAAAAACACAGAGAGAGAGAGACTTACACCAAACAGTCTCCAAAGTTACAATTCCTATATAATATCTGACTTTGGGCCAGACTCATCTTCTTTCCTCAAATCCCAGGGCTCAACACAAACTCACTGCTAGGATTCTGTAAGGGCTCTTTTTGCTCAGAGGAGACCCCAGAAGTTTGATAAAGGACAAAGGAAGTCACTCCCTCTCTCTCTCTCCTTAAGTCCCCAAGTTAGTCAAGTAATTCTCTAGCTTGTGCCTGTAAACCTATAGGGATGAGAAGACTCATTACTTACTGAGGCATTCATTTCACTTTTAGACAGCTACAAATGTTGGCAAAGTTTTCCTCATATCAATAGTAACTTTTTAAAAATATCAGATCCTGTTTTCCATCATGATTTCTACTGATCCACTGAAATCCATTTGTATCTAATTCACTTTTATTCTTCCCTGCCATATTGCAGAGAGAAGAGTTTCTATTCTCCTTCTCTGCCAAAGCTAGAATTGAATAGCAAGTACCTTTGTCACAAAGAAGTCCTCCCCAGTTGGTCTCACAGTTACACTTCCAAGGCTCTGTACAGCTCCCATGCAGGCAACCAGGATAAGTGACACACTCATCACAGAACCTTCCTTGCCAGCCATAATGACACCTAAAGCATGAGGAAAATAGTCAGTAGATGCCCACTCATAGCTGCCAAAATCATTTACACACTATCCTTTACTCAACACAAACACACACTAAACTAGGTACTAGATACTCCTATAGGATCCAGTTCAAAGGCAGAATACACGCTTCAGAACAACTATATGTAAAGAGTACTCATTTTTACTCCTAGAGGGCAGCCAGGGGAATAAAGAGAGAATACAGGGGATAAGGATGCTGCTGCCTCTTGCTCACCTTTACAAGGAGTGGCTGATAGGCCACACATCCTACAGGCAAGTAACTAGACTAGGCACTGAATATAATAATGCTTTTGTTTAGGAAGTTAAAATTTATAAGTAATTTCTACTTGTAATCTCTCTGTGACAAAAGCAAAGCAAATATTATTGTCCCTGGTTTATAGATGAGATAACCAAATCTCAAAGAGATTAAGGGCTTTACTTATGGAAGATGTAGCAGGAAAGTATTAAAAGTTTGAACCTAAGCTCCCAAATTCTTTTCATGACACCATGCTGGCCCTGCTGCATCTCTTCATAAACACCTACAATATAGGCCATATATGGAAAGAGTTAACATTCCAATAGGGAGGAAGACATGTATACACATAATTCTGATACTAGGAAAAATATGAAAAGTAGAAATGGTGAGGGGAAGACAAAGGATATGAGAAATATAAGTAAATCACTTTAAGTACGCATGCACGCACGCGTGTGTGTAGGTAAAAAGCATAAAGAAGGGTAGAAAATAGAGTTCACTGAAGATATTATACCTAGTTGGGTCTTTAAAAAAAGGGGGGGGAAGGGGGAGCTCAAACCATGGATATGGAAGTAAGGAATCAATTCTCATGGGAAAAGTCAGGCAATGAAAGAAGGCAAGAGAAGAATGAGGCAAAATTGGTCTAATCTGGCTAGAGGGTTGGTGTCACACCTAAATAGCAACTAATTCCTGCATCTCTGATTTAGAAAACCACCAAGTGCTTCTTATGGGATATTTTTCATATAGAGGGAAAGAAGAATAATGAAAAGTAGCTGGTGAAGTAAAGCTTTAAAAACCAGGACAAGCACTTATCCTTCAGGCAATAGGGAGTCACTGAATTTTTTAAAGTAAGAGTAACATGATCAGACCTGTATATCAGACAGAGTGGAGGTGGGATGAATTAGAGGAAAAGAAGCTGGAGATCAGGAGACCAATTAGTCAGGAGTCTATTATTATAGTCCAGGTGAGAGTAGATAAAGGCCTGGCCTGGAGTGGAGATCGTGGGAGTGGAATCTGAGAAGCGCAGCAGGAAGCAGTGGTCACAGATTGGCCCCCACAGCTATGGGATAGCCAGGCTTCAGTTATTTTGAGGTGGGGGGAAGGGTTAAATGAAAAGGGTCAGAGAGACAGCTGTCTTGTCAGTTTCCTCAGAGTTATTTTAGGAGCGATTCTACTCTATCCACAAAGTAATTGAAAGGACAGGCACTGGTGTCCTTATTTTGTAAAGTAAGGCAAAAAGAAAGCCCCAAACAGAGAAGATGAAAAACCAAGGAAAAACCTGACTACTTCCTATACTCATAAATACATTGTTTTGGGAAAAGAAGCGAAGCTATGGACTGGGCATTATGTCAAGATTCCATTCAAAGCTACTTTTCCTCTCTCTTTTTTATTATAGCTTTTTATTTACAAGATATATGCATGGGCAATTTTTCAGCATTGACAACTGCAAAACCTTTTGTTCCAATTTTTCCCCTCCTTCCCCCTCCTCCCTCCCCAAGATGGCAGGTTGACCAATACATGTAAAATATGTTAAGGTATAAGTTAAATACAATATATGTATACATGTCCATACAGTTATTTTGCTATACAAAAAGAACTGGACTTTGAAATAGTGTACAATTAACCTGTGAAGGAAATAAAAAATGCAGGCAGACAAAAATAGAGGGATTGGGAATTCTATGTAATAATTCATAGAGTCTTTTGCTGGGTGTAGCTGGTTCAATTCATTACTGCTCTATTGGAAGTGATCAAAGCTACTTTTTATTTAAAGTCTTTCTCCCCTGTCCCCCAAAGTTAGTCTCCATGTCCAAGGAGAAGGAACTGAAAATCTGGTTCGTGCTGCTAAGAAATAAGAAACTTAATTTTTCAGGCAGCATAATGTGTAGAAAAGTAATATCAAAAGCTACATGACCTTAAGCAAGTCAATAGCACTGGATATGCTCCAAAAAGAGGTTGCAATTTGCATTATGAGAGGAGTTTCCTCACTAGGAATTCCCTATATACCATTGAAATCATTAAACAACTCAATGAAGATTTTCTCCTTAAACTCCCCCCAGTTGGTTTGGACAATCCAAATCAAACCAATCTAATTCTACTGGAAGAAAGGGAGATGTTTTGAGGCTCTAATCTAATCTAAGGGTATCCTTACACCATACAATCCACTTAGCTAGGAGAAAGTTACTTCAACCTTGATTTTTTTACATTTTTAATATTTTTTTACTTTGATCTTTTGATGGGGTCTCTCATAACAAAATGGATGATACCTGTCTTCTTATTTCTTCTTATAAATTTGTAATTTATGTAACAAAACAAGCATAACATAGTATAATTATGATAAAAAAAGATGATTGTGCAATTCTTGACCATATCTTTCTGAAAGGACAGAATCTAATCATTATGCTAGCTACTATCCTCTGGGTTTTTTCATATTAAATAGATATGGAAAAGGATATCTTTCCCAACTATGCATAGGAAAAGAGTACTTAAATGTAGAGGAGAATCATAAAAGTAGATAATTTTGAGTAGATAAAATTGAAAGGCTTCCCCTTCACTACAAATAAAATCAAGATAGCTGGAATTAGAAAGCCAGTTAAACAGGGGGGAAAATTCTTAGAAAATTTCTCTGATAAAGATCTTTTCTCCAAGGACAAAGGAAATTTATATAACTATTTAAGAATGAGAAGGACAATCCTCAATAGATAAATGATAAGGACATGGACATATAACTTTCAAAAGAGAAGAAAGCTGAATCATGTAGAAAAAATATTCTAAATAATAGGAAGAGAAAATGAATTAAGATAATTTTGAAGTTTAAAACATTTAAGGGCAAAGAACAGAGTTTTATCAAGTGAATATATCAATTCCTTGAATTATGTTTGCATTTGACCCTAAATAAAGTGTCTGTTACAAGAAAAAGGTTAACTTTCATTTTTTGCGTCTATTATTGAAATGTCTGTAGTCAGAATGCAGCATAAGCCCTGGAAGATGTAAGGGGCCAAATGCTTCCTTGGACTCTGGGAAATGCTATTTGCTAACAGTTTTCATCATTCCCCACAATTTCCTTCACACACATATCCACAGGGTCACTGAAAGCCAAATCAGACACATTTTTCCCCTCAAAGGGAACAGCACACGTAGGTCTATAGCCTTAGATCTTCCAAGGCAATCTCTTAATGGTAGAAATGAGAAAACTAAGACCCAGCTAGTGAAAGAGTATGGGCATAGAGCAGAAATGGGACTCAAACAATGGGCCTTGAATTATAAAACTAGAACACTATTATAACATTGCCCCTTAATACTCAATAAAAACCTACATGAGAGTTAACCTTTTTCTTATAACAGACACCTCATTCAGACTCAAATGCAAATATAAGTCAAAGAATTATTATATTCACTCTGTTCTTTGCCCTTAAATGTTTTAACTACAGATTTTAGAATGTCAGTGCTGCAAAAAACCTTGGTACTCATAGTCTACTTTCCTCACTGAGTGAGTAAATCTGAAGCTTGGAAAGAAGTGACAGACAGTTGAAGCCTGAACCAAGAAATCCTATTTCTTTATGCAAGGTTTCTTCCACAGTGTCCAAATAAACAACTCAGCCCAGAAATAAAATAAATCAATCTCTTTCTCAAAGAGGAAAGAAGTGTTTTTAGTCTTTTTATCTCCATCACCTAGCACAGTACCTGGTAAACAGTAATCACTTAATAAATGCTTATTGAATATAGGAATGAATGAAAAGGCTCTTTTCCCTAGAAAAAGTCAATCCTGCATGGTAAAGAAAGAAAAGGAAAATTTATTCCTTGTACTCTACTCTGTCAGGGTAGGTAGGCTGGTAATGAAAATATGCTGGGGAGGATTGTCAGAAACTGAGTACTAGAATTAACTGCCTGTCATTCAATACTAGGACATGCTGGCTTGTTGTGATCAATGATTCCTTTTCCTTTTTTGGGGCGGGGTATAATTAGGGTTAAGTGACTTGCCCAGGGTCATACAGCTACTAAGTATCCGAGGTTGGATTTGAACTCAGATTCTCTCACCTTTAGGACTGCTGGGTCTTATCCACTGTACCACCTACCTGCCCACACCGATTCATTTTCTAAATATTTACTAATCATCTTTTTGGACAAGACACTCAAGAATTTTGCCAACAATCAGTCAAGCTCATTAGCCTTTATTTTGTAGATTGAAAGTCAAAACATTTGCTTTTCTCCAATCTTTCATTACCTCTCCCATTTTTTATAACCTTTCAAAGAATACTGACAGTGGTTCAAGCAATCACATCTGCCAGTAAAATGAATTTGTTTCATGAAAAACTCCCTATTTGAGTATTAAATTTCCTTCTTAGCCATTTTTTGTTCTGTTCTTTCCAAGTCAAATCATTCTTTTTACCAAGAATAGGGAGAGGAAGAAGAAGTATAATAAGAACAAAAGGTTAAATTACCATTATTACATTTACCCAAGCAATGGTCTTATTTCCTTTCTTTTATCATATAACATTTAGAAATCCTTGCCCTTAGTTTTTTTTTTTTTTTTTTTTTTTTTTTTTTAAGTTGCCATCTGGTTTAAAAAGTTTTTTTTTTTTTTTTTTTTTTTTTACATTACCTAATTTATTCTTTCTCCATCAATTAATTAAGAAACTTATGTTAAACACCTACTCTATAAGCTCTGTAAGCACTGGATTTTTTTTTTCCTAACACAATTAATTCCATTTTAAATTTCTTGCTTTATTTCTTCCAAGTACTTTGTAATATTTGTGGCAAATACATTTCCTCTGTGTAACTTTACTTGTGGTTGTTATAGTTATCCTTTTCACACCATGGGGGGTAAGGGTATGACATGCCTATGATCTGGAAAATCCACATAAAATTTTTTGGTCCTCCATTCCTGCCAGAAAAGAAATCTGAATTATTATAGTATTAAAAGATAAAGTATGTTGATATCATGTAATATTATATAAATATATATTTGAAGTATTTCTGAGTTTCTAAACTTTTCTTGTTTTCTGCTAATCTTTACTTTCCACAGAACTCCCCCAAAATTTCCATTTAATTTTTTATGCTGATCCAAGAAATATCACATTAGAGAAAGCTGTTATTTGGAAGAGAGAACTAGTTATTTTCTTCTTCAGTGTTTACTTAGGCTTTTCTTGATCAATAATATTTCTTCATTGTGTCTAGTTTCGCTTTATGTTGACCTATCTCCAGTCTTGGCTCCTGATTTTAGACTTCATGCTGGGCTCTACCCCTTCTTATTCTTTTGGAGATAGTGGTTAGGCCTATTTGATTTTGATCTCAAATTTTTGAATGCCTGACCCAGTGTGTTGGTAGTCACAGCACTGACTTATTTCAGCTTCTGTAGTCAAGGTTCTGTAGTAGGTCCTTCATTCCCTGACTAGCTGTGGGCTTCCAGCCTCTCTGGAGAAACCTGGTCAATGCACTACTCTTGCCTTCTATTCTTGGTTCTTCCCACATCACAACATTGATGTGTGGTTTTTTTGATTGTCACCTGAGCTTAAGCATGCTTCCTTGGTAGAATCCTTTTTCTAGTACCCTTGATTTCTGGCTGTCTTTTTGTATATTCTTGCTAATTTCTTCACCATTATTCAATATGGCACCTTTTGAGAACATGGAGGAGCTATGCTCCTCTACAATACTTTATGTTGCCATCTTAACTGGAAATGTTTCCCCCACTTTTTGAAAATTGAAGCTAACCTTCCTTAGTTAGGAAATTAACAGATATGCTCATAATTGAAGTTCCCCATTATGCTGTGATTTCTTCAGGTCTGTTTTCCACTTTCATCTCTTTCCTTTTTTTGTCCACGTCTTCTGTACAATAACAATTCTGCTCCTTTATCTTCTCACAAATTAAATGCTTACCTAACATTTTACTTTCTGGCTTCTGGGATGGCTCACATACACATATTTTCTTAATAATGCTATTCTGTTGCAATTCTCCACACCTTTCCCATAACCTGTTCCTTTTAAACCTCCTCCTCCTTATATCCATTCAGACATATATTCTAGGATCAACTGCACCAAGTTTTAGTGATACCTATGCAGTTACATTTGCCTCTTTGCATTAATACTGTTCATTTTATTTACTACCTCTATTTTGTATACAATAAAACAGGAGCTAATATGCGTATACACCTTTATCTTGACCCATGTTTTATTACTGGATCCTTTCTTGAGTTTAGTCTTATATGATTTTCAGGATAACTATTATTTTTTATGGTATAGCTTGTTAAATGTATATGATTTTCTCTCTCTCCTTTACTTTTCAATTTAAAGTTCTTTTTACCTTAGAAGAACTACATCAGTGTTATCAAACAAAAGAACTAGAGCAATGAAATCACACATCTTTCAACTATTAAACTAGGTGGCCCTGGGCTCTCTGTGCTAGTGTCTGATGTCCCTCAGAGACTATAAACTACAGAATACTAAGAATATCTAAATATTATCGAAATACTGCAGCCTTTCCTACCCACCTTGATACTATCTGGTACCTTGCCTAAATAAAGGAAATAACTAATACTTGTTTTTGCATCATCTTGTACTTCTCATCACTTAGATCCTTCATAATTAAAGAAGGGAATTCAAATGAATGCTTCCAAAATGTAATTCTGTGGTCCTAAAGGAATGTAAACAGTTAAAGGATTTATGTCATAAAGCAAGAAAGAATGAAAAAGCCCAGAGACCTTAAAGAGAAGATTTAAAAGTAGCTTCATTTTGCTATTAAGCCTCAAAGAACAGCTTCCACTCCAGCATTTATTTTCTGGAATCCAAGTGGAATTACTTCAAATTGAAAAGCTTATTCCCAGACTTAGGCCATGAGGCATTATAATCCAATCTAATGCCCTAGCTCTAAGTAGAGGAAATGGGCTTTTTAAACTCATTTGTTGACTAGAGCACGAAATTAATGGTCTCTGCTGTTGTTCATACAATGATCTGCATCACAGAACTCCCAGACTGTGAGCACCAGGAAAAGTCTCCCTCTCACACCCAGGCTTTCCTCCCATTTTTCATTTCTATTATTGACTTAGAAAGTAGCTATTGTTTTCACCTATGAAGGGAAAGGTGGAGGTACTTTAGCAACCTGGAATTGAGACTGGAATTGTTCTCTTAGATCCTCCAGAAGATTTGAGTCACATCAACACAGCACAGTACAAAACAACTCAATAGTGATGGACTTTGTTCCCTTCACCCCCTGAATCACAGATAAAAAGATTTTATTTCAGGACTTAATTCCGTTGCTCTTTCTGGCAAACCCATTACAGTATAGAAAACATTGAATATAGAGTTAGGTTAGTTGTATTTGGATCTGGATCATTTTCTTAATCATATGTGTGGTCCTGGAGAAGTTACTTCATAGGATTTTTTCATCTTTAAAAAAAAAACTTAGACTAAATTAGGGTTTCCTATTTTGTGTCATATATCTCTTTCAAAGTAGGATTAAGTCTATGGATTTGCCCTCAGAAAGATGTTTTCAAATACATAAGATAAAATGCATAGGATTATAAAGAAAAATAATTATATTGAAATATTCTATCAACCAATGAGTTTATTAAGTGCCCACTATGTGCCATGCAGTGTGCATATAAAGAAAGAGAGGAGAGAAAGCCCTGCTGTCCAGGACCTCAGTGTCTAATGTGGGAAAGACAACTTGTATACCTCTCTATACAAACAAGATACACACACATATATGATAAATTGTGGATAGTCTCAGAGGAAAGCCACTAAGACTAAAAAAGGCTGGGATGTTAGATGAGACTTGAAGGAAGCCAGGGAGCCAGGTAGTGGAGGAGAGAGAGAGAAGGATCACCAAAGTAGGCTAGTATCATTGGATCACAAAGATTTATGGAAGGATGTAAAGTATAAAAAATTTGGAAAGATAGGTTATGAAAGGCTTTAAAACCCAGGCAGGAATTTATATTTGACTCTGGGGTAACAGAGAGCCTCTGGGATTTAGTGAATTGGAAGTAGTGTGTTTGTTTGTTTGTTTTTTTTTTTTTTTAATAATAACTTTTTATTGACAGAACCCATGCCAGGGTAATTTTTTACATTATCCTTTGCACGCACTTCTGTTCCGATTTTTCCCCTCCTTCACTCCACCCCCTTCCCTAGACGGCAAGCAGTCCTATATATGTTAAATATGTTGCAGTATATCCTAAATACAAATATGCAGAACTGAACAGTTCTCTTGTTGCACAGAGGGAATTGGATTCAAAAGGTAAAAATAACCCGGGAAGAAAAACAAAAATGCAAATAGTTTACATTCATTTCCCAGTGTTCTTTCTTTGGGTATAGCTGCTTCTGTCCATCATTGATCAATTGAAACTGAGTTAGGTCTCTTTGTCAAAAAAATCCACTTCCATCAGAATCCATCTTCATACAGTATTGTTGTTGAAGTATATAATGATCTCCTGGTTCTGCTCATTTCACTTAGCATCAGTTCATGTAAGTCTCTCCAAGCCTCTCTATATTCGTCCTGCTGGTCATTTCTTACAGAACAATAACATTTCATAACATTCATATACCACAATTTGCCCAACCATTCTCCAATTGATGGGCATCCATTCAATTTCCAGTTTCTAGCCACTACAGACAGGGCTGCCACAAACATTTTGGCACATACAGGCCCCTTTCCCTTCTTTAGTATTTCTTTAGATATAAGCCCAGAAGTAAAGTAGTGTGTGTTTTAAGAAGATCTATTTGATAGACAAGTGGAAGATAGATTGGAGTGAAGAGACTTGATCAATAGGAAGCTAGTGCAATAGTCCCTGTGTCAGACAACGAGGGCCTGTACTAGGGTAGATTTAGAATCTCAAACTAGATCTCCGAGACTCTTTTCTGTTCTAAATCTTAAAATTCTAACACCTAATCCAGTATTTGGCACATAGTATGCATGCACTTAATAAATGCTTGTTGATTAGTTCCCTAAAGGGATTAGCACTAACATTAATAAATATGGCTAAATCAGAGGACCAACAAGGGTTTGTCCTGAAAGCTGGTAAAGAAGGGTATAATATAACTGATCTTGTTAAAAGAGTGATTAAAAGGGGGCCTCAGTAAGTAATCTAATCTCAATAAGAAAAGGAAACCATGACCTACAAGAAAACAAAAAAAAGGAATATAATCTCTTTTACTAATATATATGCTTTCTTAAAATGGAAATTTATTGTTACATATTTTGACTCCTCCCTGATGTTCTGCTGGGGCACATGATGATGTTTTGTTTTGTTATTTTCCTTTTTTGTCTTTCTTTTTCTATTTTGTTTTTTCTTATTTTTGCATTTAGCTTTAAATAATTTTTAAAAAGCAATAAAAGAAAAAAAGGAAAGAAACTGTGACACAGTGGGGAAAATGCTTGGATCCCTTGTGTCAAGTTTCTTATTCCAATCCATCTTCTCTACTTGGCTATGAAATGGAACATCCTAAAACACAGATCACTGCCCTATTCAGTAAATTTCAGTGGTTCTCTAGAATCATATATAAATTTCTATGTCTAGCTGTTAAAGTCTATCATAACTTAATTCCTTCCTATCTTTCCAATTTTTAAAAAATATATATATTTTACATCCCTCTGTATACTTCAGTGACACTGGCCTCTGGGATGTTCTTTCATCAGGACACTTACTTTTTTTAGTTCTGGTTCTGATATGTACTAATGAATAAATCATTTTTGGCCTTGAAGCTTCAGTTTCTCTTTCTGTAGAATAGGAATAATACTTTCATTGATTTCAAAGGGTTATGAAGAAAGAGTTTTCCAAACTTTCTAGTACTATAATGTGAAAAATAATACACCTAATCCCTTCAGAGAAACCTTCCAATATCAAACAGTGCTGCAGGATTTTGTCTACCACCTTGACAAGATTCTCAAGTTGAATCTCTATTTGGCATGGACAAGCTCTTCCAATTCATAAGTTTTCACTCCCAACACATCTCATCATTTCTTTCTTCCCAATATTTCTCCTATTATGTTTCCTTGTCTCTACTCTCACAGCTCCCACTTAGTTTTATCTTCTCATCTCCTCTCATCTGAAGACACACTGCAATAGTTTTCTGAGTCCTTTCTGCCTTGGTCTCTCCCCATTCTAATTCATACTCTACACCAGCTGTCAAAATGAATTCCTAGAACATAGGATTGACCATGTTATATATCTTTCTTCAGTCACAATCTAGTGGTTCTCTAATACTTTTAGAATCAAACATAAATTTTTTTTTCCAAGTAAGTAAATAATGATTTATTAGTAATAGTTGACAGGTTCTTCTTCTCAGATCAATAATTCCTCAGAAATTAGTGACAAAGGAATTATTTACAGAGTTTTTGTAACATAAAAGAAAAAAAATTAATTACAATAACTTTCAGAAACTTGTTTTGAATATACTTCAGTTGTATAAGGTAGATCATCTGACTGGCTTGCCTTTTGCCAGGTTTTTTTAACCAAAATTTATACTGTTGTCAACATTTAGCTATGAAAGTGAGATTACCCTAGAAAGTTTTTGTCCCATAGCTAAAGTGTTTTAAAACAAGAAAGCTTCCTTTCTTTTTTTCTTCTAGAAATTAATATTTGCTTTTCTTTTTTCTTTTAATAAAATCTTTTATTTTAAAAACATATGCACAGACAATTTTCAACATTCACCCTTGTAAAACCTTGTGTTCCAAAATTATCTTCTCTTCTCCTCACTCCCTCTCCTAAATAACAAGAAATCTAACACATCAAACACACATTCTGCTTGATATTTAAATTTTTTTGCCCAACCACTTCTCAACTTTTCAATTTTCTTACACATTACTTTCATGTATTTGATGTCCAGCTATACTAGTTTCATGTTTGTATGATACTGGCTGTCTCTTGTGTCTTTGAATGCTTTCCTTCCTCACTTTCTCCAGCCCAATTTTTTGAAAATTAACTCATCTGGTTTCCTTCAAGATGAAACTCAGATACCACATTTTCAGGAGACTTTTCCTTGTCTCTCTGCAGCTGCTAGTGTCTTCCACTCCAAGATTTCCTTTCACTATCTTTATCTTATGTTATCTTTTGTATTGGGATGTAGGGGGCAAGGACTGTTTCTGCTTTTGCTTTGTAATTTCTAGTTCTTAGCACAATGCTAAGCACATAATAATTTAATAAATGCTTATTGACTGATACATGTGAATCTCTCAAGTCACCATCAAGCACTAGGATAGGTATGTGTCTTAATAGAATTTACAAGAAAATCCGACTTCCACAAACATCCCCTTTTGTGTAAAGGAAGGGTTTAGGAAAATCTTAGTAGTTAATATCAAGAGATTTTTGCCAGTATAAATGGAAACACAAATGAATATTTTAGGTGAAGATATAGTAACATGTGAAGTCAGATAAGTTGGGTTCAAATCCCAGTAAGATACTATGATATTATCGGTAAATTAGTACATCTCTCTGGACTCTGGTTTGCTCATCCATGAAAGAAGAATACTACTACTTATATTACTTCACTTACGGTATCTTTATAAGGAAGACCTTAAAATACTAATAACAATAGGTTCCTTTTAAAATGAATAGCTTTCTCAACACTAGCAAGAGAACTGATATTGGGGGAAAATTTTCCTTTTATGAGTTCTCCAGGAGTGGGACCAAATGATCAGCACTTAGACCAAGTACAAAAAATATGTAGCAAGGAATTTCACAAGATCAAAACTCAGCTCATTTATTGTCTTATCAATATTTATTAAGTACCTACTATATGTCAGGCACTTGCTAAACTCTAGGACCATATAGGGTTATAAGTTTCAGACTGGGAGGGATCTTAGAGGACATCTAGTCCAGCCCCCTTATTTGCAGAAGAGGAACTAGGGCTCAAAAATATAAAGATCTATGCCAATTTCACATAGATTTGTGGGAATCCCCAATTCCCTGCCTCTAAATCTAGCACCTTTTGCCATATCATATGGCCCCTTTTATCTTAAAGAGGATATAACAGTCCTCAGCCTCGAAAGAGTATCTAATGTGCCCCAATTCACTGAGAGAGAAAGAAGCAGAGCTTGGGTTCTGGTCCAGGTTCTCTGATCCCAAGAAAGTACTCCTTTTCCCACTCCATGTTTTTAACCAAAATTCTTTTAGGAGTAAAGTGCACAAGTAACCTTTCCCCTTTCCAAACCTCTGGATGGGTATAGCCTTTTTCTGCAAAGGCAGTTAGACCTCTTTAAAGGATAAACTTAAATTTCACAGTGAGGACATTCCAAAAAAAAGATTTAAATTTCCTCATCACTCTGACACTTGAATACTTGTGTCTCCCTGTGCTTAGTTGTTGGCTCGGCTCAGTGAGTTCTATTGTGGAACCAAGCAGAAGACATCATTAAGAAGAACTTGCAGATCAATGAACTCAATCCTCCCACCAAGAAAAAGAGAGAGAAAAAGGGCCCCAGCACACACTTACCGGCATTCCCCAGGTACGGTGCATCCCCCGTGGAGTAAATTACATCCTTGTTTACATACAGCTGTGAACACAGAGACACAAGGTTGAAGCAGCAGCTTATGAGAGGCCCTCAACAATGCTAGCCCCAAGCCCATTAGAGCCATCAGCTGGCAACCCTGGGCTAAATTCCTAACTTCCAGACATAATCACATCAGAGAAAATCAGAGCTGGATGGGACAAAGCCAGAATCTGTAATCAAGCTGTCTATACTTTACCTACTTTACCTAGTAGTTTTACAGCATGATAGAATGCTAGAGCTAAAAAGAACCTTAAACTAGTCCTTTCTTTTTACAAAACCGGGAAACTAATGGCCAATGAAGGTGTTTGCCAACAGTTAATGTTAGTAAAGAGGTCAGGATCCAGATTTCCTTGTAATACCCTCCTTCTCCAGTAACCTCCTTCCCCACAATCTAGATTTTTTCCACTATACCAAAGTATGCTCAATGATCTACCACAGGGAGAATCAAGTCCAAAATTTCCTTTCAACTGGAATGATGGAAGAGATAAGTAGCAACTTAATCATGAAACAAGATACCAACTAGGACGTGCAGATCTAGAACTAGGAACTTTGTCACATGAATATTTGGCCAACAGATAGCTATCTGGCCAAATACAAGTGGTTATTAATTCTAATTTGTAGGTATTTGGTTTGGTAATATAGTTTAGCACTCCACCATTAGGTAGTAAGCATTAAATATTACACATTTATATCTACTAAAAGCATTATTAAACTTTTGAAAGCTCTAAAAATTAATAATGCTAGTAGATTATATTTACATTGCACCACCTATTAGCACAAAGCTGCTAATATTAGGGGAGAAACCATTGTTAACCAGAAAAGACAAATAGCTTGGACTGGTTTGAAATCTGTTTCCAAAGATATCTACTGCAGAAGAATAGTATAGTCAAGATTATGGAGTTTTGGTAAAAGTTGGACTTGCATAACACCTTAAATTTGTAAAGCATAATACATATACTATTTCTTTTGAGTCAAAAGGTTCTGGGGCTGCATTTAATAGGATTCCATTGAGCAGAATGAGGGATATGCCTTTTGCCCTGGTCAAACCCCATCTAGAGTAATCTGCTAGACATCACATTTAGGAAGAAGTAAACAGAAGATGAAAGGCACATAACCAAAATGGTAAAAAGCCTGGAAATAATTCCACAGATTGAACTAGTTCAAGGAATTGGAGATATGTATGCTAGTTGAGATGTTGGGTGAACATGATTAATGGACTATTATGAAGAAGGAGGATTAAGACTTGTCTCTACAGGGCAAAAACTAGGGACGATAGGAAAAAATTACAGAGAACTTTCAGACAAACGAATTTTTAAATTTCTAACAAGTTATCTTTTCATCATTAAAATGTTTCTGAGCATTCTGTTTGGATACCTTCTTTCACTTAGCCATAATCTGCAGACTAGAAATTCCTTTAAAAAGAACCATACAAAAATGCTAAAGTTAATGATATAAAAAATTTGTTGTCAAAGTACTTTATACATTAACTCACTAGTACCCCAAAACAATCCTATGAAGGGCATGACAGGCATTACTATACTTATGAAAAAATTGAGGCACAGAAAGGTAAAGTGACTTGTTCATGATCATATAGCTTGTTCAATAATGGAAGGAGAATTTTAACCTAGATCTATAGCCCCAAGTCTAACATTTTTGGTATGCCTATTTTATATATACTAATTCTGTAATGGTTTAATGCTGCATCCCTCAGCTACCTGATGTGGACAATGCAGAGATTTGCTGAATTTAATTAATTATTAGATCTTTAAAAAAAAATGGAATGGACTTCCTCAGTAGAAGTTTTTCAAGTAGAGGCTGCTGGGAATATTGTTGAAGAAACTCCTGCTTAGATTTGAGTTTGACTAAAAAGTCCTTTATAAGAAATTCTGATGAGTTGCTCACATGACAGAGTTCTTAAATAAACCGTAACTCAGGCTTGAGAGTTGTTTAGTATGAGGCTGATAAGCTTCCAGTTTTCCCCAGAAGAGGAAAAAAAGGGCCTTCCCTTTCTCCCAATGTGCCAGCGACCCTTCTACATACAAAAAGTCACACACAAAAAATTATGTGTTGAACTAATGCTTATTGATTGTAGACACAGTGGTCTGTGAGCCACTAGTAATGCAGCAGCTCACAGACTCAAACCCATCAGGCTCTGGTTTAATCTCCCTTCTTCCCACAGCCTTCCTAAAAGATTAATCAAGCACCTCCAATAAAAAAGAATTTATTGCCTTTCAAAACCACTTAACTATGGAAAAATTCTAATTATTAGAAAATTCATCCTCATCATAAGCCAAAATCTATACTTCTCTATTTCCTCCAAATTCAGTGTCCTGAAACCAAGTAGAACAAATCTAATCCCCTTTTAACAGAATAGCCCTTTAAATATTTGGGACAGCAAGCATGCTTGTCCTTACCTTATCTTTGTATGTGGAGAAAGCACTAGATTTGGAGTAAAAAAAGGCCAATGAAACTTTGGACAAGATAATTCTAATGTTCTTTCCAGCCCTAAAACCTTTGACTCATGTCCTCCCTCCCTTCATAGGACTGTTTTGAAAACATATGAAAATACAAAGGTGAAAGTATAGGTATAAAGCTCTGAGTGTACACACAGGGCTTTCTCTGTAGCTTCCAATTTCCCTAACCCTTCCTGTAAGGGCACTTCATTTTATAAAGATGAATCACCTAAAATATGATTCCTATATATAGGTCTATAAGTACCTTTATTTAGAAACCTGTGCTTGAAGATGGGAGAGATATAGAACTAGAAAGAACACAGTGCTTGTTCTTGCTGTCATGGAGTTCACAATCTAGAATGAAGATATGGATGGACACTAAAGTAATACATGATAATATTCTAGAGTACCTAGAGTACATGGGATAGGAGGAAGAAAACAACCAAAAATTAACACAGTTATGGTAAAGAAGGATATTTGTTCTTTTTCTTTGTCTCACAACTTGAACATGTTGGTTCTTGTTACCTTGCTTACACTCAGGGCCCATCCAACCTTCCATGCAGGCCTTATTGCCATACTGGTCACAGGTATAGTGGCCTACAAAATCATTCCTTGGCCTGCAGAACTTGTTACAGGTGCTGCTGTAGTAGTTCTCATCACACTGCACACGGATCTTCACTTCTAGATGAGCCACATGGCCACTGAAGTGTAAGCTCTTCCAGCGGTCCTCAGGATTGATCATTCCTGCATGTGAAACTCTTTCAATCAGAAGCCCATCTGCCAGATAAAGAGTAGGGAAAGGAATAGAAAAGGAAGAAGACAGAGCTGATCATCTGGAGGAATACACATTAGAAATTCTTTTACAAAGCCAATTCTCCTCTCCTCTTCAATGTGGTCATGAACTAAACAATTTTTATGAATACAGGTCATCTCCCTTAGCAAAATGTAAGCTCTTTGAGGGGAAAGAGCTTTTGTTTTTGTATCTCTAGAACTTTTAGAATAAATATTTATGTAGAACTTTAAAAGCAAAACTTTTTTCTTGTTTTATTAAAGCCTTTTATTTTCAAAACATATGCATAGATAATTTTCAACATTCATCCTTGCCAAACTTTGTGTTCCAATTTTTCCCTTCCCTAGATAGCAAGTAAATCAATATTTGTTAAACATGTAATTCTTCTATACATATTTCCACAATTATGCTGCACAAGAAAAATCATATCAAAAAGGAAAAAAAGAGAAAGAAAACAAAATGGAAGCAAAGAACAAAAAGAGTGAAAATATTTTGTTGTGATCCACCTCAGTACCCTCTCTCTGGATGCAGATGGCTTTCTCCATCACAAGACCATTGGAACTGGCTTGAATTGCCTTGAAAAGCAAAACTGTTTACATATATCTCATTTTATTTTGACAATAATCCTAGGGAAAAGTGCTATTATTATTCTGATTTTGCAGATGGGAAAAGTGAAGCAAACAATGATTGATTTACCCAGAGTCACATCACTAGTAGATAAGGTTAGCTTTTAATGGAAATCTTCCTGACTCCAGAGCTGGAGCTCCATCCACTGTAACCACTTAGCCGCCTCAAGAATATTATGTGTTGAACTAATGCTTATTGACTAACCAAATCTCTATTAGTACCTTTATTTAGAAACCTGCGCTTGAAGATGGGAGAGATATAGAGCTAGAAAGAACACAGTGCTTGTTCTTGCTGTCGTGGAGTTCACAATCTAGAATGAAGATATGGACACTAGAGTAATACCTGACAATACTCTAGAGTACATAAAAAGCACATTATAGAAGTGTCAAAGTACATCAAACTAGAGTAAGAATGGGCATTTATTGAATGAAAATCAGAGTGGTCCTTCTGGAAGAGGTAGCATATAAGCTGGACTTTAAAGAAAGAAGAATTCAACAAAGAGACTGGGGGAGGGTTTTTCAAACAGAAGAAACCATTGGAGATGAGGTGTATTCAAAGGAAGTTGTCCAGCATGAATGGTGTACCGAGTACAAGGAAATGAGCAAAATGAAAAGTAGAAAAGTAGAAATCACAACAGAGCTTGTGGAGGGTGCTGAATACCAGGCAGAGGCCTTTGAACTTTATTCAGTATGCTCTCAGGGATTACCAAAGATTTATAATGGAATAATGACATAATAAAGACTATATATAAAAATTATTCTGGGAGAAACATGAAGAACAGATCAGAGTGGGAGAGAGAACATGAAGACCTTTTTGTTCAACTCCTTTTAGATAGCTATAAAGCCTGATGCTTAAGTGGACCCTTCCTCCGGAGATCCAGGATTTACTGAGCCAGAGGAAAGCTTTGTTGTCTAATATTTGGCAACAGGCGGGGCAGGAAATGAAGCTGAGGACAATTCAAAGGAAATAATATGGAACTAGACCAGAATCAAGAGGAAGTAGATTTTTCTCCCTCAAAAGGGTGGAATCTACTATGCCCACACTATTAAACTCTCCTACTTCTCTCCATATTCCTCTTGCGAAGTTTTTACTCATTTTGCTTTCCTACCACTTTTATTTTTTATTAAAGCTTTTTATTTTCAAAACATATGCATAGATAATTTTCAATATTCACCCTTGTAAAACCTTGTGTTCGAAATTTTTTTCCATCCCTTCTCCCACCTTCTCCTCTAGACAGCAAGGAATTCAATATATGTTAAACATGTGCAATTTTTCTATACATATTTCCACAATTATCATGTTGCACAAGAAAAATCATAACAAAAAGGAAAAAAAATGAGAAAGAAAACAAAAAGCAAGCAAACAACAACAGGAAGTGAAAATACTATGTTGTAATCTACCCTCAGTCTCCACAGTTCTCTGAGTACAGATGGCTCTCTTCATCATAAGCATTGGAACTGGCCTGAATCACCTTAAAAAGATCCATGTCCATCAGAATTGATCATCATATAATCTTGCTGTTGGTGTATACAATGATCTCTTGGTTCTGCTCATTTCACTTAGCATCAATTCATTTAAATCTCCTGAGGCCTCTCTGAAATCATTCTGCTGACTGTTTGTCATAGAAAAATAATATTCCATTACATTTATATACCATAACTTATTCAGCCATTCTTCAATTGATGGGCATCCATTCAGTTTCCATTACAAAAAGGGATGCTACAAACATTTCTCAACACATAGGTCTTTTTCCCTCCTTTATTATTTCCTCGGGATACAGACCCAGTAATAGCACAGATGGGTCAAAGGATATGCACAATTTGTTAGCCTTTTGGGCATAGTTCCATATTTCTCTCCATATTGGTTGGATCAGTTCACAATTCCACCAACAATGAAATTAGTGTCCCAGTTTTCTCATATCACCTCCAAGATTCATTATTATCTTTTCCTGTCATTTTAGCCAATCTGAGAGATGTGTACAATCACTTTCATTTTTCAAGATAGTCTTCCTCCCTCTCTCCCACCCAGAAAATGTCCCTCATACAATAAAGAATAAAAAAGAAAAGAGGAGATGGACAAAGCAGTTCAGTGAAATGAACCAAGTTTCACAGCATATGTAAGCATCCAAGTTATCGATTTCTGTAAAAGTGGAAGATAAATGTCATCTCTTCTTGGAGCCTAATTTGATTAATATAATTTTACAGCATTTAGTTCTGTATTGTTGTTGTTCTTCCCATCTGGATTGTTATAGTTGTATATATAGATTTCCTGTTGTTGCTTTTACTTTTTATCAATTCACATGGATTTTCCTGTTAGGTGTCCAACATATTTGCTTATGGATTCTACTACATTCTCATGCTATAATTTAATTAGTCATTCCTAAATCAATGATAATCTACTTTGTTTCCAGTTCTCTGATACTAGAAAAATGTTGCTTTAAATATTTTGGTGCATTATAGACATTTTGTTAGCATAATTCCAAACTGCATTCCAGAATGCATGAACCTATTTACAGATCCAACACTGTATTAATGCACTTGTCTTTCCTCATCCCTTTCAACATTAAATATTCCCATCTTTTGATAGTTTTATTGTTGAAAATTTTAATTTTCAGAGTTGTTTTGTTTGTATTTCTCTTATTAATGATTTGGAGCAATCCTTCATAGATGGCTTATAGTTTGCAATCTTCTTTTGAGAACCGTTTGCATTCTTTGACTACTTACCAACTAGTAAATATAACTCTTGATTCTTTCCACTTTTAAAATCTAATTTATTCAGAGACAGTTTGAAATTGGAAATATGAAGATGAGAAAAAGAAAAAACATTTTTAAAGGGGAACAATAAATAATTCTGAATGTATGCATGCAAATGCATATATATATATATATATATATATATATATATATTTGTTATCAGCTCACCCCCAAAATTTGAAAATTTGTTAGAATCAATCTCTGCACATGCATTTGATCTTTTGTCTAATATAGCTCTTGAGAGAAAAAAGTATGTTCTATCTATTTTAGCTTCCCAGAGCCAAACATAGGATGCTGAACATGGATTTACTATTCAATATATGTTTGTTTTAACAAATAATGTACAAGTTGATGATCTAGATATTTTCTAAACAGATGTACGTACTGGTTGGCTTTTCATTTACTAGAACTGTGTATGTGTGTGTGCACACATGCGTATTTATGTAGTTCTAACATTTTCTAAGATTTAGTTTCCTTTTCCTTCCCTCTGCCCCTTGCACTATGCAATTTTATTGATGTTGGAAATGTTCAGTCCAGATTACAAATTTAAGTAATTTAGAATTCTCAATTACTCAACCTAGTACATTAGACCCACTTGCACTTGAACAAAACTCACTCTTTATGCCATGACCAGATAACAGAGAAGTAACACTCCCTACTATATCCCCAATTCAGTATGCAGCATAAGCTGCATAGGACTTTGAGCTGCACAGAACTTCAGAGACTATCTAATTCAATGCTGTTGTTTTTTAGGGGAGGAGAAGAAGGTCAAGAGTTATTAAATGATTTACCCAAAGTAATGAAAGTAGGAAATAGTAGGAAATAGTGTCCCTTTAAGGGACACAAGAGAAGGCTTGATGGTAAGAAGGGACACCCCCGATTCTCCCACCAGTCAGTGATCCCCTTATGTAGAAGTATTCTAGGGTTTTCCCTAAATTTTTTCTAATCTTTTTCATATTCATAGCCTGCTACCTCTGCTGAGTGTGAGGAATTCCATGAATTTACTTTGAGTAAAAATAAGAAAATCTTTAATTTATTCTAAATGTACCTCTTTCTAGTTTTAAAAGAGAAAAACCCTATGTAAATATGGGTTCTAGAAATGACTGTATAAAACCAATTACTTCTTTTCTCTGGGTCTCAGTTTCCCCATTTCTAATATAGCAACATTCTATTGTAAATAAAAAATTATTTTAAATCTGGGGACAACAGAATCCCCTCCTTGTTCACTTCTCTTGGGCTTATTTTAGATTAAAAGTTCTCAACTCAATCATAATCATTCTAAAACTTTACTTAGGAAAATTCCTAACATTTAGGTAGATATTAGATATAAATGTAGTCAGTCAGAAAACCTATCTCTTGTTAACTCTTGGGTTCTTATAATGAGACAAAACTAGATTTATCAGAAATCTTTGAAAAATAAAACAGCAGATGACATTATAGTTTCTGCAGATAAACAGGCATAGAAGGTAGGGGATAAGACAAAAGCTGGGTAAAGAGCTGACCTTGGGATGCCTGTAGAATCAGTGACTCCCTTTAATATTTCCCTTCTCTGACACAGTTCAGGACATCCTTTTCTCCTCAAAGTATGCTTAAGTGCCATGCTTGCTCTAATCTCTTTAAATTCAGTTTCTTATGATTTCTTCTTGTTGCTGAAACAGCTTCTTCCTTTTATACAAATTGCTTAAGGTCTTTAAAGGCCCAGTCTTTAATATTTTAATTTTTTTGCCAAGAGACACATTAGCCATGTTCACACTCTGTTCTGATTGTCTGATTCACTCAAAAAATGTTTTTACCAAAACTTATTTCTTCTAGAAGACAAGGAAGCTGTACTTCTAGCCACTAACAGGCTGTAAAATAAGGCTGACTAAGGTTCTTTTCTTTCCTGTCATTTCTATGAAAGTGAAAAGAGCCTCAGGCTGAGAATGGAAAAAATCTTGGTTCTAGCCCAGCTTCACTATTAACTTGACAATTTTGAACAACTTATTTGATCTCAGTTTAGACTAAATGACTTCTGAAATTCCTTTTAGTTCAAAGAATGCTTCTAGTCCCCGGGGTTTAAAAGGTTAAGACAAATTTAATTTTCTCTGTCACAGTCATGAAGTAATAGATTCTGATTAATATTCTTTCCAAAGAAGAGCTTTATTGTCAGTTTACCTTCTTACAGAAAAAATAAGTCATTCAAACAGCAATGAAATCTAGATCCCTTCCCCTCTGTTAATCCCAAACCAAAAGAAAAGGGTTACAAAATTTTATCACCAAAGGCTTGGTTGGGCAAATGAATTTAAGTACTTTACTTCAAACTGAAAGATCGCCACATAACACATCCAATCCAAACATTTAGTGTCTATTATGGAATCTTTAGAGTCTAATCCTATTCACACCTGAGCAAGAATTCCCTCAAATAAAATGGTTTATGGCCTCCACTTAAGCCATCCTTCCAAGCAACTAGGTGCTTAGAAATTCTTGCTTATTAAAAAAAATACATATATATTTTCTAAGAATCTGTCATCATTAATGTCTCCATATTTCTTCTTCTTCTGTAGCTCTTACTGATTGGTTTTTCTGAAATATGAAAATCCTTGAATCTTGTGATAGTTGGTAAGGGGGACTGGCATACTAAATAATATATCCTTGTATTATTCATTCACATTTCTGCATATTCAACTTGAGAACAAACTTTAGTTTAATATTTCAAGATGTCATGTTGATTTCTGTGTGTACATATGTAATACATCAAAAGATATGTACTATTTGTTGACTCTCAGGAAAATGAGTTTTTAATTTATCATCTGTATAATTTTTTAAAATTTTATTTCATCATCTGTAAGATAAATGGGCTTGACCTATCACCCTAAGATCTTTAATACTGCATAGATACCCTTCCATTTCTAATGTTCTGTGACTTTCTGATCCCTGATATCTATGATCTTGTTTTATTTATGAAGGACTGAGTATTCCAATAAATAAGCTGGTTTTCTGACCATGCACTAAATGCACTCTGTCTATTCACTCTGTAAATTAAAATTAGAGGTGTTCATTTCTTGGATTTTGTAATGCCATAGTTTGATTAGACAACATGGTACAGCAAATTTAAAAACACTATATACACTGTGGTGGAAAGAAAGGGCAGTTACACTTTCCATAAGTACATGGAATTCCTAATGAAGAAATTCCCTCTCCTAATACAGATAGGCAATGGCTCTATAGTTTATAATTTTTAAAAGTTTCCTGAAGAACTATTAGGTTAAATGATTTGCCTTGAGTTACAAAACTAGTCTCTAATCTTAACCTAAGTCTTTGTGACACTGAGGTCTACCCTCCATGTACTCTGACTTGAAGACATTGGTGTCCCAGCTATTCCATAAACAAGACACACTCCATTCCATCCCTCAGCTCCAGACATTTTCTCTAGCTATTCATGTTTGAAATTCCCTTCCTCTTCCACTACAATTACTAAGCAACTTTATTTTCATTAAGTCCCAGCTAAAATCTCATCTTCAACAGGAAGACTTTCCCAACTTCACTTAATTCTAGTGCCTTCCCCCTGTTAATTATTTCCTATTTATCTGACATATAGCTTTATACATACATATCTATATATTGCCTCCTCCATTAAATTGTAACTTCCTTGAGGGAAAGGAATTTTCTTTCTTTGTGTTCTGGCTCTTTTTGTACCACAAATCTTAGCCCAGTGCTTGGCACATAGTAGACATTTATAATAAATGTTTACTGGTTGGTTGTGTGTAACATCCGCTAAAAACACTACACTTAATAACCTTCACCTTTGCCCAGGAAGGGATAGCTTGATGTTTTGCACAAGTTTGAAAAGTAATGCTACATACAATATAGTTGATGACAGGAAAGAAGACTGCAACAAAGAAAAAGACATTGAATAGTTATTTCCCTGTGTCTCTGAATGGGAATTCAACACACTCAGTAGACAGAGGGGCACATTATTGCTTCTCCAAGACAAGCAGATTACAGGAGCTAAGAAGTAATCTATAGAGGGGCTCTGCCTTCTTTCTCGATCATATTTCAGCCTTAAATTTTAATATACTAAAAATAAACAAATAAATAAAATTTAATATACTCAATTCAAGATCTAATGATTAATAGCTGAAAAATCATAAAATATCAGAACTGGAAGGAACCTTAAGAAGATCATCTAATTCAATCCTTATATTTTACATACAAGTAAACTGAGGCCCAGAGAGATAAGAAAAAACTTGCTAGAGATCAAATAGTGAACTAAGATTGGAATAGAGACCTAAAGACTTAGCTCCAATGTTTATGACATTTTAATTCCCATTATGACTACTACCATCCTTTCTCCTACTAGATTAGGACGAAAGATACAGTGGAACTCAATAAAGACACATGGACTGATCTTTAAACTAGATATTATATATATATTTGAGAATGTATGTTATATATGCATATGTATAGAATATATAAATGTATATATACAAAATATATCTTATTTATAAATATGTATATAAACAAAAATCATGTATACATATATATTTATCTTATTTATGAATATATAAGTATATATACACATATAATATATGTATATATCTTCCTGTCTCTATTATGTCATACTCTATTCCAGTTCTGGTATATTTCTCTAATTAATGATCACTACATATTTGTGTTTTTCCATAACACTTTCAATTTCCAAAGTACTTTTCATTGAAGCCACTGAAAAGATCTGGGTTTGAGTCTTGCCTGATACATATTGGCTGTATGATCTTGGACAAATCACCTCAATATTCTAGGCAACTCGAAATAGTAAGAAAAGAATCAAATTGCATATAAGAAGGGGTTTCCTTGCCTGCGAGATCTCCATAACAATGAAATCCTAGATCCAGTTCTTGTCCCTTTTACTTATTATTTTTAGATCCATAATCTCCAAAGAAGAAGTATTATTAATTCCATTTTACAGGTGTGAGAACAGTGGTCAAGAAATAGAAAAAGTATGGCTGGGGAAAGACACTAATATTACCATCAGCTCACATTTATGTAGTACTTCAAAGTCTGCATTTTCTTCCCAACAATCTTGTGGCATAAATAATAAAAAGTATTATTACTTTGGGGGCAGCTAAGTGGCACAGTGGATAGAGCACCAGCCCTGATGTCTGGAGCACCTGAGTTAAATCTAGCCTCAGACACTTAACACTTTCTAGTTGTGTGACTCTGGACAAGTCAATTAACCCCAATTACCTCAGTCAAAAAAAAGTATTATTACTTTTAAAATATATTTATATATTTTACAAATGACAAAACTGAATCACAAAGAGTTTGTGTGATTTACCTATGGTCAGATAGCTAGTAAATATTGGAGCTAGGATTCCAATCTAGGTCTTTTAACTCTAAACCCACTGCTGTTTTCATTTGTGGCATTTACCCCAAACTTATTCTCATAGGTTGGGTCTCTGAGAGAGTCAATTGCCTTGAATTCAAGATCCTCTATGAGTCTATAGGACTAAAACAACATAACTCATGAACCCCTTTAATAATCAATAGAAAATTAGTTCAAAGCAAAAATATCATCTGATTTGGCATAATAAGAACAGTAGATATAAAGCATTGCCTCCAGAAAACAGGGCCACTCTTCCAACATACACGACTCCACAGGAAATGTTGGCATACATAAAGAATACCCTAGTGAGGAGACATACAGATAGGAAATACATGTGGCCAAGGCAACTTACATCTCCAGGACTATTGGACCCAAAAGCCCTTTTTCTTTCGATGGTTTCATCACTTTACTCACCCATGGACTCAACATTTCTAATTAGGATGATCTGACAGGTGGATTCGCCACAGCTCTGTTTCCACTGTCAGCTAGCTAGCTAAGTTTCTTTTTTCTCTCATCTAGCTCTCTTCCCTTCTTGCAAGAATGTCTACTCTTCAGGATTACCTTAGCTTTCTTTAAGCCGTCTATCTGTTGGGTGAAGCAGCTTTACAACAAAGCAACATGGCCAAGTAGAGTGGGGGTGAGGAAGTAGTATTGGTACAGGAGAGAACAATCTTTCATTTCCCTCTGTCTCTACCAGAGGGTAGTGGATAGCAATGAGTAATTCTCTCAAAAGTTGGATTCTTCCTTCACAGCTCTTTGATGCCAGGGTTATCTCCTCAAAGGTGCTTCCTGCTTCAGCTTCCTGCTTCCACTGAAGATTGTGTCTACATTTTAAAAGGGCCATTAGGCTCTGGGTAATTGGCACCATTCCTTTTATTTCCATTAAGTCTGCCTAAGGAACTTATTAGTCAAATATCTAAAACGGCTAATAAAAACTGTCCTCTAATTCCATTAGGTTTCAATGAAGGACTTCTCTGAGATATAATTAAGATTTTAATAGTTCTGCAGGCTGCTTCCTTACATTCTGTGATTTCAACAGTTAGGATGACAGGAATTTAATCCATCAGGGGTATCCTGAATAACCTCCAATACATTCTACTTACTCAGTTAAACATCTGTTATGTCCAGTAAATCAACAGACATGCTTATAGCATATATATTTACAGTACCAATTATGGATAGCTTTCCATTAATTTAGAGATGTTAAAGAATTGTCTTTTAAAATAGCTCTTCTAATATCACATAACAAGGATTCTGTTAAGTCTATGTGTTATTGTTCTCAATAATTAAAATTTTGCAGCCTTTTATTCTTCATGAGGATCCAGGCTTGTCACAGATGATGGGACTAGAGATTATATTCACTCCTCCTCATCTTCCAAATACATATAGCTATACAATTCAATCAATGGTAGTTAACACCGCTACTGTTGTTTGTGATATGTTCTATCAACTTAAAAAAATAAAGCAAATTCAAAAAGAAAATTTCATTTCCTCAACTTCCCCCCCCTCACAAAAGTCTGGTTCCAAAGAGCTCTCAAAAAAAAAAAAATTGAAAATCATACTCTAAGGCCCTAGGACAATCTCAAGCTCACCCCAGTAGTTTTGTTATTGATTGCATTACTTCACATAGACATTTTCCTAGAATATGACCCAGATAAAGAACTTTATTTCTTAAAACTAGCAAGAAATCAAACCGATTTCTGTAAAAGTTCCTTTTGGTCTCTGTGCCAACAGTAGGGCAACTTAACTTTTTCCAGTTACATACTGTGATTTTATCAGATGGACTGGAGGAAGTTAATTAATCATGGGTCTTCTTATCAACTTCCCTCACCATATTTTACACCATACTTCCAAAGAATATTTTAACTATAGGAAACTCTTGAGCCCTCATGTTCCCCACCATAACCCTGGTCTACACAAGATAGCCTTTAACAACTTTGTGGCTTGTAGCCTTTGCCTCTATTGAACTGCTGGAAGACAGTAGGCAATCTACTTTCCATCTCACTTCCTTCCCAAATTCTAATTTCAGAATTCAATTCTGTCTCCCTATTCACATCCCCCAAGTTCACAAATCACCCTATCAAGAGAATCTCCTCCTGGGAATATACTCACCATTTTGAGTGCCATTATCCCAGTCCCAGGCCTCCACTATCAGGGTGAATGATCGCTAGAAACAAAGAGAGAGAACTAGTTAAATGTAGCTGATCTGGCTTAGATCCCAAAGAATGACAATACTTAATTTCTATTCCACTCTGTTCAAACAGCTGATTTCTGACCATATGTAATGGTCAGTTAAGAACATGGAGATTCCTGTAATATAAAAAAAGTGCTCTGGATTTGGATACAAGATTGTTGCATTAGAATCCTAAGTCCTGTGTGACTTAACACAAATCATTCTCTCTTTCTGGGTCTTAATTTCCTTTCCTGTAAAATGGGAATACTTGTACTACTTATCTTATAAGACTGTGAAGAAAATACTTTTGAAACTTTACAATTGAATCATGTACTATTTACATAATTATTATTTTACATTATTATTATAAGTTTTTATTCTGAGAAATCATCATCTAGGAAGAGAAAAAGACAGTTATAATACAAGACCGAGTGTGGAAAAAAGACATGAGAGAATGCTCTTGGGATTCAGTGATTGCTTGTAACTATGGAGGGGAATAATCAAAGAAGTCTTCATGGAGAGGATAGCTTCTGAGATATACTTTTGAAGGTGATAAGGATTTTGACAAATGGGAAATGGATCAATTTCAGGCAGAGTAAACGCTATTTACAAGGGTATGAAACCAGAAGGAAACAGGACAGATGTAAGAATGACAAGCAATCCAGTTTGGCTGAGCCAGAATGTAATAGGAGATACAGTCAGTGACGCAGGGCCAGATTGTGGATGGCATCAAATGCCAGGATCCTGTAGAGAGAAAGGAGCCACTGAAGAGTTCTAAATAGAGGACTAACATGGTCAATTCCCCCTCTATAGGTCAAAATCTTACAAAATGCTTTCCTCACAAGAGTTCTGGTATTACTATTAATTTTACAGTTAAGGAAACTATTTGAGAGATTAAAGGAGTTGACAATTATCATACAGCTACTACATATGGAATCTTGGAATGGAATTCAGCTTTTCTAACTTCACTGCCAATTACAATACAAATATACTGTATTATATACAATAAAGATGCACTATTCTCTCCTGATTCCACTACTATTAGACAATGCAATCTCTTTCCCTGGATCTTTAGCCACGTGATTACCTACAACATTGGGTATATCTTCTAGGACTTCATCTTGGGTCTTCTTCTCTTATGATCTCATTAGCTCCCATGGATTCAATTCTCATTTCTATGCTGATGATTCTGAGATCTACTGATCCATCCCTCTCTAACTTCTCCTGACCTCCAATATCACATTTCTAACTGTTTAATAGACATTTCAAACTGGATATTTGGTACCAATTTTAAAAACTCAACATCTGCAAAACTGAACTCATTATTCTTCTCCCACATAAACCTTCTCTTCTCAATTTCCTTATCCTGGAGAGCACCAGCATCTTCTCAGTTAGTCCAGATTCACCACATCGGGGTCATCCCTGATTCCCTATCCTCTCTTCTCTCCATGTCTGATCTGTTGTCAAGTCATTTCATTTCTTTATGATCTCTCTCATATATGTCCCTTTTCTCCTCTAACACTGATACCACCCTAATGTAAGTCTTTATTGCCGCGTCCTGGGACTATCTCCCCTACTCTGATCCATCTCTGCTTAGCTACCAAATTAATCTTCCTAATCTGATCATATCACTTGCCTAATTCAACAAACTCTATTGGCTCCCTATTTTCTCCAAGATCCAACTGGTATTTAAAGTCCTTCACAACTTGGCCCTTTCCTACCTTGCCAGTGTCCTTACTTCTCTCTCCACATACTCTGTGATCTAGTAACACTGGTGTCTCTATTGTTCCTCAAACACAATATACTTTAGCCTTTCCTATTTCTCTGTCCTCATTTTATATTATTTCCTCTTCCTGCTCTATTACCTATTATTAATGGTCTTTTCATTCTTCCTCAAACTTGATAATACCTAGCCTACTTCCATGCCTTTCCATCAACTATCCGCTATGTCTGGTATTGATTCTTTCTTCACCTCAACCTTATAGAATAGCTCTTCTTTTAAGGTGAAACTCAAATATCAAGAATTTCTCTGCCTCTTCATCTCATTTCCTCAAATGTTTTTTGCCACTACCACATCCATCACACTTATATTACATGAAAAGGTAAGCTTTTTCTTTGCTTTCTACACATACAAGTGAGAATACAAGGCAGTATGAAAAGAAGAGCAATAGCAATTGAGAGAATCAAGAACTACCTCTCATAAAAGATGATACTTTGGTTGCACCTCTTGGCAAATGGCTTCTTTTTTTTTTTCAGTGAAAAGAAAGGTTCTTAGTGGAGAGGGTAGGGTTTGAGGAGGGATGAAAAGGTCCAGAAAAATCACTTCAGTGGGTGGGATTGTGAGTGAGTTAGTAAGCTATAAAAGGGGACTTTTGATGACTTGGTTTCTTGGTCACAAAAAATACAAAAAGGTACATCCACATGGTTGGGTCCTTCAGATTTGATATTTCCATAAAAGAAGAAGGTAAAGATAAAACATCTGCCCAACTAATCTTTTTTTTTTTTTTTAAATATCCTTTCTATGCTATGGCTAAGTAAACTTTAAACAACCTGCAAGTGCTTCATTTTATTCCAGCATCAAACCTGAACAGATCTCAGAGTGAATCATGTTCACTCTTCACATGTGGCAATTGGGATAGGATGGTTGTAAGATTTCCAATGAATCTGATGGATACTATAAATATATAGAATGAAATGGCTAGACATAAAAACTATGGCACCCCGTGGCAAGGGCTCTTATGGTGAACTATGGAGAATTCTCTCAATCAATGTTCCCATTGATGCAGTGATTAGCTCAGCAGATATTAAGCAAGGCTGTCAGAGAGGGTAGATAAAGTATCATATCTAGTATTCCTTAACTGATGTCGACCATTCTGAAGAAGTTAAATTGAACTTCTATTGATCTATTGAACATAAATTTGTCTAGCACATTCATAGACTAGAATGTGTTTTCAGCATTTAGGGACTGTACAATAAAGAACCTGGCATATCCTTTAGCTAATCCCTGATGGAGAGGAATTTCCTTCCTGGAGGGAACAGGAGTGAACAGTTTTCATCCAAGGAATTGGGGAAACTGCAAAAGAAATTAAAATAGCCACCTAAGAAGTCACTGGAACAATGGCCAATAGGAGAGTGGTCTAGTAGAATCAACAGCAGATCTTCCCTGCACTTGAGCAGTTCCACAGGTTTGGGGAGCTCTCAAAGGACTTAATACTGTATGGTCAATTAAAAGAATAATCTTCACATGGAGACTACCCTTTGTCCTGTTTTTAAAGGCTGGCATATCTAATCTCGAAAAAATGAATTGAGATTTCTACCCATTCCTCAGTGGAGATCTATAGGAAATGACATATTGAACCTATGTGGTCTCCATATGGCTTACCACATATCAGATCCTGCTCTTTGGTCAAAACCTGTCTGAATGGTTTTTGGGGGAAAAAAAAAAGGATCCTTTTGATAACTTCTGAGTAGGTAACTTTGTTGTTTGTTTTCAATTGTGTCCAACTTTTCATGACAACATTTAGGGTTTTCTTGACAAAGATATTTGAATGGTTTGCCAGTGTTATATGCCTGTGAAAACTGGGCAGTATACGAGTGCCATATCAAAAAACAGAACTGTTTACATTTGAATTACTTTATGAAGATTCTGAAGATCATCTGGCAGGATAAGGTACCAAACACTGAGGTCCTTTTTTGAACAAAACAGACAGGCATTCAAACTCTATTGCAGAATACAACTCCAGAGTGGTACCATGTTGTTTGAATGCCAAATATATTCTTACCTAAAACACTATCTTATGGAGAACTCACACAAGGCAAGCACTCACATAGTGATCAGAAGAAGCAACACAATGACACCCTTCTTGAAGAACTTTGGAACTAACTGTGTGACATGGGAGACACTGGAACAGGACTACCCAGATTGGTGTGCCCTCTTAAGAGAATATGCTATGCTCTATGAGTAAAGTAGAATCGAAGTAACTCAGAAGAAATGTAAGATGTGCAAACTTAGAGAATCCAGCCCAAATGTCTATATGGGCTATTCGTAACCAATTTGTAGTACAGTAGTTTGAACTCATTAATCTAATCAGCCACAGCTGAAGACCCTATACCTTGATTTTAACATAATGATATAATTTGGTCTTGACAGGATGATTAATCCTTAATCCAATAAAGATCTAATAACTTAGATTTATGGTAAATTAACACAAATATATAAAGCCAAACTCCCCCCAATGGAGAAGTGATAAAAGTATATGAACAGTTCTTAGAAAACAAACTATAAACAACTATATGAAATACTGCTCCAAAGCATCAATAATAAGAGAAATGAACATCAAAATCAGTTTGAGGTTTAAACTGGCAAAGACAATAAAAGATGGGAATAGTAAAAGTTATAAAGGTTGGGGAATGGTAGAAACACCACTTGTAGAAGCAGTGGATTAGTCTAAAGATTCTAGAAAATAATTTTGAATTATACTCAAAAAGTCACTAAAATAAACCCTCTAACTCAGCCCCACAGAAATTTAAGCTAGAAGATAAAGGAGCCATTTAGAGAGAAAAAATACATACATACAGCAGCTATTCTTATTGAAGAAAACAAAAAAAGCAAACAAAATAGGAAATTGCCGAGCAAATATGCTATTTCAATGTAACAAAATACTATTACAACATAAAAATGGTATGGATTTAGAACAATCTAAAAAGACTTGTTCTGAAATGATGCAGAATAACATGAATAGAACCTGGATAACAATTTATATAGTGACTACAATAAGTGACTACAATGAAGAAAGACTTCAAAATTCTGAGTAATGCAATGATCAATCATCATTCTGGAAGTCTGATGATGAAACATGCTTCCATTTCCTGGTAGGAATGATATAAATATGTTTTTGATTGACTATACTAATCTGTTACAAAAGACACCTTTTGAGGGTGAGGAGAAGATGTAGAGAATTACTTAGAGAAGACTGATGCAAAAATAAAGACATTAAAGAACATCAATGAAATATTTACAACATACCCATACACAAACAGAAGGAAGTTAAGAAGAGGATATAAGAAAAGCAGAGCAGTTTTGGTACTATCATGTTCTATTTAATACCTATTTTAAAAATAGATCAAGGAAAAGATATGAACAAAGGTCTTTGTTGCTGAGTCATTTTAGTCATGTCCGTCTCTGTGTGACTGCACTGGAGGTTTTCTTGGCAAAGATACTATAGTGGTCTAACATTTCCTTCCCCAGCTCATTTTACAGAGGTAAACAGGATTAAATGACTTGTCCAGGGTCACATAGCTAGTTAGTGTCTGAGATCACATTTGAATACTAGTCCTTCTGACTTCAAGGCTGGTGTTCTATCTATTGCATCACCTAGCTTCCCACACGTATATAAGATGTAGGAAAAATTTTCTAGTAGGTAAATTACATGCAGAATGGGAGGAAGATTCAGTGCCTACAAAATGAAAACGGGAGGTAAAGTCTGGAGGAAAGGCAACCACTAATAAGGGACTGTTACAGACTTCCAGTTAAAGTGGCATAGGATAGGAGTTACAAGTGCTAGGTTTCCACAAGCATTCTGGGGAAATTCTACAAGTGTACCAGAAGAAATA